>NC_090265.1:1769079381-1769379381 GCF_040414725.1 Anabrus simplex | reverse complement strand
GTCCATTGAGAATAGGAACCAAATCCAAGGGGATCGCAACAGACTGCTTAGCATTTGCCGATTATATTGCTGTTCTCTCCAACGACATAGAAACCGCTAGAGCTCAAGTTGAAATTTTAAAGGAAATTGCCGAACAAACTGGTTTGCAGATATCGTTTGAGAAAACAGAAGTAATGACTAACATCAAAGAGGCTCCACCAAAACTCCTTACAAAATACGGGGACATCACCCGAGTAGACAAATTCAAATACCTGGGTGAGATCATCATGAAAAATGGACTGGACAAAGAAGCACTTCAGGAGCGAGTACGCAAACTGGAAATAGCCTACCAAACATCCCGCACAATCTATAACAAAAAATGCCTTTCCCAAAACACCAAGATACGTCACTATGAAACAGTTCTGAAGCCAGTAGTTCTATATGCAGCCGAAACCCTGTCTCTAAATGCCAACAAAGGACTCCTTGAAGAACTGGAGAAAAGAGAATGCAAAATTGTGAGAGGAATCTTGGGATCAAAGTACAGAAATCGAATCCATCAAAAGAGATCCAACAAGGAAGTCTACAGCAAAACAGAGAAAATTACCGACACAATCAGAAAAAGACGGGCACGATTTTACGGTCATCTGAAAAGAATGGACGGAAGAAAGTTAACTAAAGAAATATTTCACTTTTTTGATTCAAACCCCAAAACCACAATTCCCTGGTTTAGAAATATCAAAGAGGACCTGCAAATGCTACATATCTCAGCTGAAGACGCCCTTAACAGGGATGTCTTCCGCAAGAAAATATTGACGAACGGGCTAATCCGAGACGAGCAGCCGAAGAGAAGACACGGTGCCCGTTGGACAGAGGAGCGTAAGCAGGCCCACTCACAAAGAATGAGGGAAATTTGGGCTCTAAAGAAGGCCAAGTTCAGTGTCAAATGCAACAAGACTTAACGTGGTCCTTGATGGCCCCAGCGAATTATATATATAAAATAATAATAATAATAATAATAATAATAATAATAATAATAATAATAATAAAAATAATAATAATAATAAAACGTATGGCCTGCCTAACAAGAGGCCTTGCTGGATGTCGCTCAAAAAACTATCGCTGTCTCATCAACCAAAGGCAAACACCCATGGTGGAGTACAAAGTGTGATGAGGTTATAGAAGAAAGGCGTAAAGCCTGGACTAGGTCGAACCAACATAAAATTGAAAACAATTATGAAGCCTTCCTCTTGCAAAGAAAATCTACGGCTAACACCATCCGCAGTGCCAAGAAAAATTACCTCAGAAGCCTAATGCAACAGGCTGAAAATAATTTTCAGATAAACAACTCAAGAGACCTGTACAACGGACTTAAGAAGCAAACGAACCAGTACACAGCTCCTACACTCATCCTCCACGGGCCAGATGGAAAACTCCAACTGAACAATGAAGACTGCACCAAAACTCTTGCAGATTATTTACAGAAGCTACTAAACGCAGAGGAACCTCAAGAAAAGCTTATTTTCATGAGCCTTCACACAGGAACCCTGATTCTCAATCACCTACGAGAGAAGAAATAATGGACATCATCGGTGGTCTCAAGAACAACAAGGCTTAAGGTGAAGACGGAATAGTTGCCGAGATGTGGAAACATGCAGATGGTCAGCCTTTGCAGAGCATCCATCAAATCATAAAGGACATATGGACAACAGAGTCCCTACCCGAAGGATGGACGTCTGCCGTGATTCATCCCCTCCACAAGAAGGGAAGTAAGACAGACCTTAACAGTTATAGAGGTGTTTCCTTGCTACAAATTACCTACAAGATCCTCTCTGTAGCCCTGCTCATTAGAGTCACCACATAGCTAGACTCAGAGTTAGGTGAATACCAAGCTGGTTTCCGTAAGACTAGATCTTGCCCAGAACAGATACACAATCTTAAGACAGTTCTCAATTACAAAAGCCGAGGTAGATTTTCAGAAAGCTTATGACTCTGTGGACAGAGAAACCCTTTTCTCTATACTATGGGAACTTGGTGTGGATGGGAAGACCCTACGATTAGTTCAAGCCACTCTGATGAACACGACGTCCAAGGTCAGATTTAGAGGTGAACTATCCGAAAGCTTTCCAGTCAGAACAGGAGTTAGACAGGGTGATGGTCTATCCTGCATTCTCTTCAACTGTGTCCTGGAAAAGATCATTAGGGAATGGAGAACTATGATACCACCGGGAGCTGGACTGAAGCTTGGTTACAAGACAGCCTCATTTTCCCGTGCCTAGCCTTTGCCGATGACCTCATTCTACTGGCAAACAATATACAGGAGACTATTTAAAAACAGAGTCTTTATAGTGTAGCGGTTAAGACTGGTCTGAAGATCAGCATCCAGAAGACTGAAGGAGGCTCCTTGTACAATTCCTCTCACAGACGCTAGCATACGAAAAGTACCTGCAGTTAAGTACAGTACTTGGGAGAATGGATCTCTGCAAATCAGAGTGAGAACCTATCCATAGATGCCAGATGTACGAAGTTTGAAAGGGCTTATCACTCGTGTCGTAGTATCTATTCATCTAAGTACCTCTCCAAAAATCTCAAACTCAGAAACTACAACTCGGTCGTCAAACCATCTGTTCTGTATGCTTCCGAATGCCTTGTAATGGCCAGGAAGGGCCCACTCAGAAAGCTGGAGTTAAAAGAGAGGAAGATCCTGAGGAGGATTTTAGGACCAATCAGAGAGGAAGGAAGCATTTACAGAATTCGCTATAATGATGAACTGTATGAACACTAGGGGGACATCGTCACGTGTAAAAGGAAAAAGCGCCTGACCTTTTATGGACAGTTGGCCCGTCTGGATTCCGAAAGACTCACCAACAGGATATTCACAGTAACAGGAATAGGCAAGGCTTCTAAGAACAAATGGATCACGTCAGTTAAGTCAAATATGGAACAACTAGGTATCCCACTGGGACAAATTCATGACCGACTACTGTTCCGTCAAGCCATCCGACACGGTGTTTTCCCAACGTCCCTTACAAGTAAGAAGATTACAGGAACTAACTGACAGAAGAGAGAAAGCTGACTCATAGTCAGGAAATAAAGGAGTATTGGAAGAAGAAGAAAGCAACAATTTTACTGAATAGTAGATACGAGCCCCGTGGTCTTCAGTAGGCCTATAATAATAATAATAATAATAATAATAATAATAATAATAATAATAATAATAATAATAATAATAATAATAATAATAATAATAATAATAAAAATATGGGATAGTTTCATATGTGCCTTCTTTCAAATATCTCGGAAAAGTCATACTACCATTTGGACTGGACAGTAAGGTCACTTTAGGAACAGCTACTAAATTCCAGAAGGCATGTGGTGTAACATGGAATCACTCCAATAAAAAAGTGACATCCGATACTCTGTCGTTACAGGACAGTTGTTTTGCCGGAAGCATTATGTGCGTCAAGAACTAGATCTCAAGGTGTCCACTGTAAAATTGCTGAAATTGGAAAACAAGAAGGAAAATTTCTTAGAAAAATATATGGTCCCACTCATTTAAATGGCATATGGATTAAAAGAAAAACTACTGACGTGTAAAAAACAACTGATGTCGTACTTAGGACACGCTTGGAATGCTATGGTAACATCTGTAGAATGTACGCTTAACCTTACATGTCGTCATAACCTAAAGCTAGCTACGTGTGCATTCTGAACCTTGCATGACGTCATAACCTAACCCTAGCTACGTGTGCACGCTTAACCTTACATGACGTCATAACCTAACCCTAGCTACATGTGCACGCTTAACCTTACATGACATCATAACCTAACCCTAGCTACGTGTGCACGCTTAACCTTACATGACGTCATAACCTAACACTGCCTACGTCTGCAGACTTTACCGTACAGACTCAACACCGATGTCCAGGAGAGTGAAGCTTCATCTTGCTGTCTTTCATTCGAATCAAGGTTTAACCTCCTGCTAACCTTACTGACTAGATCCTTATTATTATTAATACCGAGCGATTTGTCTCTGCGGTTAGGGGCGTGTAGCTGTGAGGTTGCATTCAGGAGATAGTGGGTTCGAACCCTGCTGTCGCCAGTCTGAAGATGGTTGTCAATGATTTCCCATTTTCACACCAGGCACATGTTGGGGCTGTACCTCACTTAAGGTCACGGCCACTTTCTTCCGACCCTTAGCCCTTTCCTATCCCATCGTCGCCGTAGAACTGTGTCGGTGTGACGTAAATCCAATTATTATTGTTATTAATATTATTATTATTATGATTATTGAGGTGTATTCGATGTTATGTAGAATTCAGAGGAAGTTTATCAGTTCTCTAAGTAGGTAATATCCAGCCGCACGTCAAGGGATAGAGTGTACAGTTTAAATGCGCTGGTCGGTGCAGAGTGGTACCGCGGGGACACATACAGTGTTATTAGCTATGAATGAAGCAGTCTCACTGGTATACAGTGGCTGAAATCGTGACGCTGTTTGCTTTACCGCAGTCCATGACATGTTTTAGAACTAGATGTTGTTGCCTGAATGTCGCAGTCTGTTAAGGGGTGCCCTTTTGTTTTTGTTCTTATTGGACTGTGACCAACATCCCTATTTACTTAATGCAAGAAAGTTGAGGGATGCAACAAGGAAAATCTTTGATGCCCAAGGCTGGGTATGTCGGACGGTAGATCGCTGGTCTTCTCAGCCGAAGTCCACCGGTTTTATCCTGGCTCAGCGTAAGGACGCTTACACAATTAGCGGATTTTCCCGCGGCGGCATATTTACCGTTGCCGCCGCAAACAATTTGCGTGCTTACAAACTGAGCGGCAAAATCACCGTTGTTACTAAACTGTCTAGACAAGTTCTAAAACTATTTAAAATATACATTCAAATCAATTTAAAATACATTAACATATCGAACCAAATGCATTTCAATACAGACTTTGAAATACCTTATATTCCGATACTAGCAGTTACCCGCGGCTTCGCTCTCGTGGATTTCGTAATTTGATAAAGTAATCGTTCCTCGGTAATGTACTAAGACATTACCTAAAAATCCCTGAAGTAAGAAAACTCACTGAAACATTGAGTTTCATGTACCCCAGAAACTCTTTATAAGCCACGTTTGTGGTATTGCTTTTTGTGGCTGAGGTGACTATGCGACATAGAAGTCTACATGTGAAAAACAGTCTCCAGTCAAGTTAAAAAAAAGTTTCTCTATTTTTAAAGAAGAGTCTAAATACCTATTTTCCCATGTGTAACTTCTTTAGTTTTTGAGGTAGAAGTATCCCCATAAAAAGAATTCGACCCCTTTATCAGTCCTTCCCCCACCCCCATAAAAGTGGATTTTCGGAGAACAGTAATGTACATGTTCCTTTATTTTGTGAAGGAGATTCCAAATACCAATTTTTACGTCTGTTACTTATTTACTTTTTGAAATATAAGTATCCTCATACAAAGAATTCAACAAATTTTTAAATTAATTTACGCCGCATTAAGTGGACTTTCCGAAAACAAAAGAATACGAGTTTCTTTGCTTTAAAAGAAGATTCCGAATACAAATATTCATGTCTATAACATCTTTACTTTTTGAGATATATGTGTCTTATACAAGGAATTCAAATAATTTCTCAATTTATTCACTCCCTCAAGTGGCTCTTCCGAAAACAAGAAATACGCATTTATTTATTTTAAAAGAGATTCCAAATACCAATTTTCACGTCTGTAGCATCTTCAGTTCTTTTTATATCAGTATCCTAATAAAAAGAATTGAACCAGCTTTCCAGTCCTTCCCCCTCGCCCCCCCCCTACTCATCTATTTTTAGAAAACGAAAAATACATGTTTCTTAACTTTTAGAAGAAATTTAAAATACCCGTTTTCACGTTTGTAATATGTCATGATTTGAGATATACTGTAGATATTCTCATTTTAAAATGCACCCCGTTTTTTAGCTCCCTTTAAGTGGATTATCAAAAAATCTTTCATTACTTGTACCGGAGATTCCAAATACCAATTTTCACATCTGTAACATGTTACGTTTCTGAGATATACTGTATATATAATCTTTCTTAAAATTCACCCCTTTATCACTCCTGTTCACCTCACATTAATTGGATTTTCCAAAAATAATCAGCCCAGTTAACAGAGTATGCACGTACAGTAGCTTTCAGCTGCCGACGATGTGAGCGATGGTTTACCCTGGGGCACCACAGTCGCATTTCCGTGACGTTATGCAGTTCCTCTGTCCGAACTCTGTTAAAGAGTGATCCACTGCCTGCGTGGTAGATGGAATCCACTAATAATATTAGGACAGCCAGTCTATCTGAAAAGATTTCTTGACTATCACATGATGTCAAGAACGTACAGAAATATTAATCAATTATTTTCCAAAGTTAATTTTCACTCCTGCACTTTTTATACGGACAGACGACATTTATTTATTGTCTAATTTGAAAAATTGAGCTCACCTGTAAGTACTTTTTTCATCGTCCAATTCATACCAATCCCTCTGAATTTCGAGGCAAATTTCTCGCAAAGCATTGCTGGTGACATTTCGATCGATGTAAATGTCCATGTTTTTTTTTTCACAGAACTCGTCTTCGTTCAACGAAAGATATAAGGAAGTCATTGTCTTTCACTACTTCACTCATGTTGTGATTGCGAGAAAATTCTAACTACACGGCGTCAATCGTTGCAGCATACTGTAATGCATCGCGGCTGAAAAGTCCGCTGAGTATTCAAAAACCCATTTGCTCACATACGCCACTGGGCGGTAAAAACTACCTTGCCCCCAGTATGTAGGCTGCCATTCACTTCTATGCGTCAGTACTGGATCGACGGCGGAGTAAATATGCCGCCTGGGCAAAATCCGGTGTAACAGGCCTAATTATACATAAGTGTCTGAAATATGACAACGTCGTATCGGAAGATTTGCTGGCATGTCCTCCCGTGGGACAAAATTCTGGCACCTCGGAGTCTCTGAAACCATTAACATAATTATTGTATCAGTGAGTTATAATATCATAATAAAGAGCGGATTCTAAAATTTAATAAAAAACTAGAGTTATGGCGTCTGTAAAGGGTTACAAGCTTTCAAACGCAGAATGGGTAAGACAAAGTTGTTCAAAAGGGGCGATAATAAGCAGTAATGCAGATGGTCAGAGCAGGACTCTGAAAAGTGGTGGCAAAAGGGGCTCTGGTTATGACGCAGCAGGTCGTTATTCTACTTAGGTTTCAAAATTGGTAAAACATAAATATGTAAATAAATACAATGTTAATTTTAATCTTATACCAGTTGTATAGTATTATTAGAAGTAATTTCACATACTGTATATGAGTTGACTGTGTTTGTAAGTACAGGAGATATTATAAGTATAATTTTTTAAACAATATAAATTTATTAAGGACGATGTGTGTGTTTAATAGAAAAATTATTAGTGTAATTTGTATAATATTGTATTCTAGGAAAATTTTCTTCGTCCATTGTTAATTGAAAATTTAGTGCTTGACAATAGTGTATTTTAGTGTACCATTTGCCACCGAGGTAGACACCTCATTTGCAAATAAAGAGATTTGATTTGATTTGATTTGATTTGATTTGATTTGATTTGATTTGATTTGATTTGATTTGATTTGATTTGATTTGGATTGGATTGGATTGGATTGGATTGGATTGGATTGGATTGGATTGGATTGGATTGGATTGGATTGGATTGGATTTGATTTGATTTGATTTGAAATATAGAGAGTGAAAATAGTGTTTTAGCTATTATGAAAGTATTGGATAGAACGATGCCAAACACAGATTATAATGTTCAGAAGAAACTTAAGTAAAGCAAAGTCATTGTACCGAACAGGATCTTGAGGAGTAAGTGATGTAACTGTGGCATTGAATGTAGACGTAAGCAAATTAACCAAACAATAATGAAATGCTAAACTGCACTGCACACAGTGAGGTGAGAATTAAGTTTGTAGCATAGGAGAGGATACTGTGAAACTAATTGTTAAATACTGATTCAGACTAAAACGTAGATAGAAAGAGAAATTCAAAGGAAAGTCTATCAGTACCAAATTACCATAAAAGGTAATCCTCCTTTATCTAAAACTGTCTCAAAATTTTCATGTTTCAAATAACATTTTTATGTTTAAATGATATTCATTTCTCTTTGGAGCAATTATTTTTGTTAGTACTTTTCTTCTTCTTCTTAATTTGTCAATTTCTCCAGTTTTTTAGGACGAAACTTTCACCTGCATACAGATACATCTGTTTTATGACGAACTTGTAATAACGAATTTACGATTTCAATGACATTGATTTTTTTATGCAAATGTATTTCGGTAACTGATAGGCAAGTTTGTTTGCTTTTATCAAGACCATTAGGCTGAATTATTCCTCCGCATTACTTCAACTTATTATTATTACTACTACTGTTTATTCTGTATTTATTCTGTTCATCTCCAAACCATTTGCTGTGTTTACTGTGGCTAACTGAAAACTTCTCCGTCTTATTACACCTACCATTATCAGTGTCTGAGTGATGTAATGGCGTTTTGCGCCTCTTCTCCTCTCCTGAAAGATATGAGCACAGTTTAACGCGCTCGATGGAGAATTTCAACTTGTAGTAGCGGTGATGCATCTGCTTTCCGTCAGGAATTGTGTCTGTCAGCTCTGTGGCTTTTATCACCGTTAGTTTCAGCAAGTAGTACGTCAGAGAATGGTGCTCCAAAGTTTATGGACTTACGTCATTACAAACAGGATTAGAAGAGAATCGAAATGCTACCGCAGTTGAAGATGATAGTGATAATTCAGTGCAATACATACGTCTTGTTTCTGGAGGAACATTGGACTACTTTAAAAAGTCTGTATTGCACGAAATGGTGATAATGACTGATAGAAGGAAACTGTGGATGTGGACGGAGAAGATTATCCTGGACGTGGAATGCTTAGACATCCACGATACGGCAAGTCCCATACGGGAGAAAAATTTGCTCCGTGATGGACATAAAAAAAGAAGAAGTTGAAACTGGCAATGATTCATAGAAATTATTTCCCCCGTTCCTCCGCTAGTCATTGTCACAAGAAAAGTATAGCATACCTGTATCCAGTTTAGGATAAGGATCACAGAAGCACGTGTTCAAAAACATGCAAGTCTCATTCACGGATTAGAAATCAATTTGAAGAGAACTAAACACATGATGGAAATGAAGTGCACCTCACAAGTCGATTAAAGGGACTGGAGTTGGTTATTGACTTTGTATACCTTGGGTCATGTGTAAGTGACACAGGAAATTGCGAGAAAGAGATCAAGGGGCATACTTTCCTGGGACGTGCAGTTAAGAGTAAACTAAATAACCAAGCTCGATAGCTGCAGTCGCTTAAGTGCGGCCAGTATCCAGTAATCAGGAGATAGTGGGTTCGAACCACACTGTCGGCAGCCCTGAATATGCTTTTCCATCCTTTCCCATTTTCACACCAGGCACATGCTGGGGCTGTACTTTAATTCAGGCTACGGCCGCTTCCTTCCCATTCCTATCCCATTGTCGACATAAGATCTATCTGTGCCGGTGCGACGTAAAGCAAACAGCAACAACAAAAGGAAAATATACTAAGATCTGGCAGAAAAGGCCAATATCCAATATCACGAACATTCGATTGGTTGAAGCACTATTATTTTCCGTGTTCCTTTGTTGTTGTGTGACGTGGACCGTCAAGGATAAGGACACAGACCACTGGTGTTGGCGCAGAATGCTACGTGTATCTTGGACCGAAAGGAGAACAAATGAGTCCATAATTAAAGAGCTGAAGATAGTGAAATGCCTCTCCACGTGTCAATGGAAGTATATTTCAGATCCTTGGACATACCTTAAGGAAGGATTGAGTCAAGCTCGAAAAGTCTATCATATAAGGCAAAATATACGGCAAAAGACCACATGGAATGACAGAAAGCAGGTGGCGAGATCAGACTGGGAAGATAACTGGCCTTCCTCTTCAGAATGTCCTAGGAAAAGCTGAAGATCGTCTTGGATGGCGATGCTTTTTGAAGCATGTAACTCTCTAGAGACAAATCAATGGGGTCACGACACTCAGTGATGAGTAGAGCCCGGATTTCCATGCAAATGCATGTTTTTAAATAAGCTAGCTACACTTCTCAAACTTTGCAAATATTCGTTTTACGGTTTAACACTTCCAAATAACCGTTCTTTTTCCGTGCATGTTTGCATGTTTTGGCATTTTTCGGAGAAAATTCATGCATAATGCATATTTGGACGTTTGATATTGCATAATATGACGTTTATTCTGACTTTGAAGCATATATATTGTTAACTTGCATCATAGTGCATTTTCTGAATGTTAGTTTGCAGAATTTGGGACAATTTTTCACGTTGTAGGCTACAGTATGTCTATTACGTTGTACATTGCTATAAATTGAACCGTAAATTGTGCATTAATCATTGACGGCTCATTTTTCGTCTGTTAGACGAACAAAAGAAACCTTGTATCGCACTTCTGTGGCGCCGCGTTACTGGGATAGCAGCTTACAAATTCTGGTTTTTCACTGAACCCTCTACCGTTGTGATCCTGGAATGTCCTACCCGGAACTCTCAATCGTCACACGTCTGTGTAATCGCAGCAAGCAATCGTTACCACTTATTGAGGACATTCAAAAGTGTCTGCAATCATCGCATGGAGAAGCAGCTGCCGCAGATAGAGATAAGTTGAACAAACTAATTCGTTCAAATCTTGATTTTGAATTCGTTAAGCTTATAAAAGACGTTTTGTGGTGACAATGTAAATGTCCAAATGTCTTCATTGAATTATGCATGTATCACTTCTCGTGACGTAAAAAGATAATTTTCTGTGCTTAAGTATGTGCTGAATGATAAACGGATGAGCTTAAATCAAGACAATTTGGAGACATTAGGGTAGTTTTTGTTCATGTTTCAAAAGGAACTGAATTTGGATAGCGCATATTTTCCAGTTTATTGTGCATGTTTTGCCATATGATAGTGCAAGAATGCATGCATATTTTGAGATTTGATAGTGCATGGAAATCCGGGCTCTAGTGATGAGTAATACGGCTGATGATGATGATGATGATGGTTAATTTAAATCTGTGTGGTCTATATTTTGTCCTTCTTCTTCTTCTTCTTGGCTTTTTCCGCAAGTTGAAATGAATTCGACCCAGTTTTACGACAGAATGTCTTTTTTACAATATGCTTTATGTCGCACTACGCAGATAGGTCTTATGGCGACGATGGGATAGGAAAAAGCTATGAGTGGGAAAGAATCGACCGTGGCCTTATATAAGTTACAGCCCCAGCATTTGACTGGTGTGAAAATGGGAAACCATGGAATATCATCTTCAGTGCGGTTCAAACCCGTTATCTCCCGGATGTGCGCTCACAGCTGTGCTCCCTAACCACACGGCCAACTCGCCCGATAAATGTTTTTTTCTGGCTCCAAGCATATATGGGGGCATGTAACTCACTTTTGTGTATTTCTGCAATGTTTGTAGTGTGGTGTGTTGTGTAAATTAATACAAACATAAAATACGCATTCCTCGAGTCAGAGAAATAAACCATTCGCTTTTAAAATCCCAGGCCCGACCGGGAGTCGAACGTATAAGCTCCGAATCGAATGCCAGTATGTTAACTATTCAGGCAAGGGGCCAGACTGCGATTTGTACGTTTCAGTCAATTATAAATAATAGTTGCAATGTCTAAGCAATGGTTCTATACTTTTTCTTTCTTAATTGTAAATATTATCTTCATTCAAATATATATATATATAGTATATTAAGCCTGTTATCATAAGGACGCATCCTCAGCGCTTCTTGGAACATCCACGATCCTATATTCTTATACTATCTCCTCTCTTAAAATCTCTTAACCCCTGCTACCACCCCAGTCAAAAGTTTTCTTCCGCTTGACCTCAATGTATGAGAGGTCATCTCTCGGTCAGTAGGCAGTCCACATTGCCCTTGAGATGAGGAGTTAAATCATCACTCGATACTAACTTTCTCGAACATACAACGCTAAATGATCTTTTACTGATCTTAGTTAAAAATTTGTAGTATCGTTCGGTCGAAAAGATTGTATCACGATGGTTCGAGCCATGTAACTGTGAGCTTGCATCCGGCTGATGGTGAATTTGACATTGTCCGCAGCCCTGAAGATGTTTTTTCGTGGTTTTCCATTTTTTCATAAGGGATATGCTGAGGCTGTTAATTAACTAATGTCAAGGCCTCTACCTTTGCAATCGTAGCACTTTTTCCGTCCTTCTCCCCGAAAACCTTCCTTGTGTTAGTGCAAATTTAAGCCCCTTAAAAAATAAAGTGTGCACGGATAAATTCACTTTGAACAGTTGCTACATGTCCAGGCCCCAGCATCTTCCTGCCGTGAAAATGAACAAAACAGAGAACATTATCTTCAGGGCTGATGACGGTGGGGCTTTAAGGCATTATCTCGTGGGCTAGCTTGAGGCTGTAACTTACTGGAACATATGTAAAATTCTAGGTCCATAAATGTATATTTTCACACATGCTACCTGAAGTATGGGAAAATCTAAGTCATCGGTAAACAGCGGTTTTCTAGGCAAAAATAGATTAGAACGCAAATTAATTTAGGAAATAGGAAGTGTCTAACAACCCGTTCTTCCATTACGTAGCAAGAGAAACATAAATTCTAAAGGCTCGTTAGGCCGTACCCCTAACATCTATGCAAATCTCGTACCATAACCGTTGTTATGGTGGCGTACACTTGGTACGTTTATTATTATTTTTTTTTTTTTTTTGCTAGTTGCTTTACGTCGCACCGACACCGATAGGTTTTATGACGACGGTGGGACAGGGAAGGGCAGGGAGTGGAAAGGAACAGGCCGTGGCCTTAATTAAGGTACAGCCCCAGCATTTGTCTGGTGTGAAAATGGGAAATCACGGAAAACCATCTTCCGGGCTGCCGACAGTGGGGTTCGAACATACTATCTCCCGAGTACTGGATACTGGCCGCACTTAAGCGACTGCAGCTATCGAGCTCGGTACACTTGTTACTGGCTTAGGTAAATTTGCATTCTAACCTGTCAGCACCTGAAAACCGGACTCTGGATCAGACAGTCTCTACAAGCTGATCTCCAAGCATTTCAAAGCTACTGGTAGGAATCAACAGCTGTCACTCACCTCTGTGCTCCCTACATCCCAGCCATTAGATCGATAGGCTGAATTATCAGATAGGTTACAGCAGGACTAAAATAGTCGCTTGGTAGGTATGACATATCCTCCTGTGGGCGACGGCATCCATGGTATTCCCTGCATATCGTAAGAGGCGACTAAAGTGGGGATCAGGTGCTCTCAAACTGGGAGCATGGGCTCGTGACTACGGTTGCCCTAGCTGAGTCGGCAATTGGTTCCACTTACTTGTGCCAGGCTTTTAATGTTTTCCTGTCTGATCTCCTTTGGCCAACGCCTGCTCTCTTCCGATCCCGATTGTTTTATGTTGCGAAGCCTAGAAAATCCTTCTATTTCACGCCCTTCATTATTCAAAGTGTCGAAACTCTTCCATCTTTCCTCTGATTAGTGTTTAACGGTAGGGTTGGCCGTGCGGTTAGGGGCGCGCGGCTGTGAGCTTGCATCCGGGAGATAGTGGGTTCGAATCCCACTGTCGGCAGCCCTGAAGATGGTTTTAAGTGGTTTCCCATTTTCACACTAGGCAAATGCTTGGGCTGCACCTCAATTAAGGCCACGGCCGCTTCCTTCCAACTCCTAGGCCTTTCCTATCTCATCGTCGCCATAAGATCTATCTGTGTCGGTGCGACGTACACCCACTTGCAAATAAAAAGATTAGTGTTAATGGAGGACGGTTGCCAAATATACTTCGTATTGACACAGTAATCAACGCCATCACTACTTAAGTGCAGAGTAATAACTTGTATGATTATGATCCCTGATGGTCAACGTGAAAATTTCGCTGGATAAAGAAGAGGAGGTAATTTTACGATTATGTGATTAAACGTGCGTGCTCAAAATACCTCTACAGGATGAACTCATAGAACGACAGGAACGGCTGATGGCCTTTTCTTATTATTTATTTATTTATTTATTCATTTATTTATTTATTTATTTATTTATTTATTTATTTATTTATTTATTTATTTATTTATTTATTTATTTATTTATTAATCCGTTTTGCGTTCAAGAGTTGGACTTTCCCTCGGATTCAGTGAGGGAATCCAACTCTACCGCCTCTAGGGCAGTGTCCTGGAACATGAGACTTTGGGTCGGGGGCCAAAATTAGGGAGGAGTACTTCGCCCAGGTGGCTTCAATTGCTATACTGAATTGGTGCCTTTCGGGTGTATGGGAAGATTGGAACGGATAGACAAGGAAGACGGAAGGAAGCGGCCGTGGACTTAAGTTAGGTACCCTCTCGGCGTGATGACGATCATGTTGTGATAAGGACAGTAGGCAGTGGTATGATGATAATCAGGGTCAAAAATGAGGCTGTGAGTTTAACAAATAGGAAATGTCCTCTCAGTTTTAATTACTGCGTTGATGGAGTGTAAGTTCCTTATGAGAATCATTGTAACCACCAAGGTGTAAATGTAAGGAAAGATTTTCATTGGGGTAATTACATAAACAGTATTGTAAATAAAGGGTACAGAACCCTGCACATGGTTATGAGGGCGTTTAGTGGTTGTAGTACGGATGTAAAGGAAAGGGCATGTACGTCTCTGGTAAGACCCGAAATAGAGTATGGTTCAGTGTATGGGACCCTCACCAGGATTACTTGATTCAAGAACTGGAAAACATCCAAAGAAAACTAGCTCGATTTGTTCTGGGTGATTTCCTCCAAAGGATAGAGATGGCAAACGAATATCGATATATCGGAAATATCGATTCTTTGAGATCGAAATATCGATATATCGACATCGATATTTCGATGTCCGATATATTATCGATATCTATATTTTGTGCCCAATATATCGATATTTCTGTCTAAGTTAATAATTTTGGCTACGATTTGATTCATTTTCAGACCCTTTCAATATTTGCATGATACAGTTACGAAATTTGAATTTTCATTTCTCAATTCACTTCAGTAAATATAGTGTTAATGTCACAACTCATTCATCGTGCATACCTTGTATGCATAGCTTTACACGTTAGCTAGGCAATACTTGAGCGTTATAGCGACCTCTGTCCCAGCAGAGAGACGGTTTTCAAAGGCCAGTAACACCATCACGGAAACGAGAAACCGATTAAATGGCAAACTGTTATCCAAGCTGCTTTTTCTAAATGGCTAACCTATGAGGTATTGGAAACTGACGTAAGATCATCATCATGATTTTTTCTCGAACAAATGGAATTCCAGTGCTGAAGAAGAAGTTGGGAACAAAATGTTTTATTATTTTGTAGGGCTCTGATAATTATCAGATGCGTTTCATACACAAATTATACGTGTGTAGTTTTTTCATATGGTTTTTCGGTGTAAGTTATTAGCTCGTTACTAGACACCTTGCGTATACTGTTTTTCTATGCATCATAACATCTCTCGGCTGTATTTGTTTTTTATAATGTGTCATTGTAGTAGAAAAGTCATGTTACTTCGTCATTGTTTTAAGTTTGCTTTTTATGTGTGTCAAGACTTATTAGACCTAAACATAATGAATCATTTAATCATTGTGTTAAATGTAAAACTAGTTTTACAATAATGGATAATAGCACCAATATTTTAAAAACGGATATATCGGCGATATATCGATATTTTGAAGACCGATATTTCAATTACATCGATATTTTAATACCTGTGTATCGATAAACCGATATATCGATATTTTGAAAAGTTTCGCCATCACTACGAAAGGAGCAACGTTACAAAAATGTTGTAAAGTTTGTTGTGGGAAAACTTGTGAGAAAGAAAATGAGTATTCATCTAAGTGGTATGTTCCGAGCTGCCAGCGAAGGGATGGCGTGGAATGACATCAGTAGACGAATAAGTTTGAGCGGCGTCTTTAAAAGTAGGAAGGATTACAATATGAAGATAAAGTTGGAATTCAAGAGGACAAATTGGGGAAAATATCCATTTATAGGAACGGGAGTTAGGTATTGGAATAACTTACCAAGGGTAATTTTCAACAAATTTCCAATTTCTTTGCAATCATTTAAGAAAAGTCTAAGAAAACAACAGATAGGGAATCTTCCACCTGGGCGACTGCTGTAAGTGCAGATCAGTAGTGAGTGATTTGACTGGAGGAGAAATGGGAAGCCACGGAAAACCACTTCGAAGTTTGCTGAGGTGGAAATCAAACCCTCTCTACTCAGATGAGCTGCCGACGCTGAGTGGATCCGTTCCAGCCCTCGTACCACTTTTCAAAAATTTCGTGGCTGAGCCGAGACAAGAGTTCGGGACTCCGGCGGTGGGTGCTAATAACACTAACTATTATTAAAATTAAATCGGTGCGTAAGTATTCATCTGTGATTTCCCAATTACTACTCATCCCCGATTTTTACCATTAAACTGTAGTATAATTATGAAAGTGTATAATAATAATGGTAATCATTGTTATCATTACTAATACTTTTTATTTCTGTTAATATCTACATAGCTAGGCTGAATGGCTCAGACGGTTGAGGCGCTGGCCTTCTGACCTCATCTCGGTAGGCTCAGTCCTGTGGTATTTGAAGGTGCTCAAATACGTCAGCCTTGGGTCGGAACATTTTCTGGCAGGTGAAAGAACTCCTGCGTGACTAATTTCCGGCACCTCGGCGTCTCCTGATACCGTAAAAGTGTAGTTATGGGGACGTAAAGCCAATAACATTATTATTATTACTATTATTAATTTCTACGTAGGTGTTATATATTTATTGTATTTAGGAAGCAGTGTTTCATGATATTTTTTGTACGTTATGTAGTATGTTAGATGTTTTATATTTAAGCTAATTAGTTCAGTATATGATGGTAGGATTTATGTTCATATTTCGTTTTACGAAATATATTTACAGTATTGGTTAAATGTAAGACAGGGACAAGTGTCCCTAAATATGTCATATTGAATAAAACATCTTTGTCGCTCTTGTTATATATTTCAGTTCATCTACCTGATCATAAATTGAACATAAAATACCACAGGCAAAGCCAGATGTTAGAGTAAATAAATAAATAAATAAATAAATAAATAAATAAATAAATAAATAAATAAATAAATAAATAAATAAATAAATAAATAAATAAAAAATAAAAAATAAATAAATAAATAAATAAATATTAACTCTTGAAACGTAATTAATGTTCGTCACTCATACTCGTCCCGAGTATTAGTACGTTCAGCTAAACATTGTGTGCTGGCAGGCATTGTCTGAACCCGGAACCCACACCAGATAACATCTCTGTTGTGTTGCTCTGAAGGAGATCGTATCGCAAGGTAATTCCTCTCCAATGAAATATTGCTCTGAACTTTGTCTCTTGAAGGAAATCTTCTTTCTACACTTGCAGCCACAAAAGAGTACACATTGTAACAGAGGAAGGGCAATAATTAGCATTCGTGACCTTGAGTATTCCTTATCTTGTCTTGTTGCTATCCCAGTCCTAGCTCAAGATCATTATGGATGCACCCTCACTGGTTTGACACTGCTTATTAGACAATATATTTCATTCGTAAGCACACGAGAAGCCTTCTGGTGCTAGAATTAGTGCTGCTGGATATTTTGGAATTCTGACAAGTCATTCTATCATCCCAAGTGCGTTTTTGGTAATTTTGAAGCTATTTATTGCCCACATGTGACGATATTTTCCGAAAGGAAGCAGTGTTTGACAGTTTTTCGCAAATGTTCTCTATTTGTTTTTCACTGTACTTGTACATTGCGTTCAGAACCTAGCGTCGCGCATGCTCCTCGACGCCTGACGGACACCGAGGGCAGCTTCACCGCGGCATCAAGTAAGGGGAGCAAGAGGCGATGGCTACCTCACTGAAATATATAGTATTGAAAGTTTATTTTTACCTGATTTGATCATATTAATTGCCATAGCAAAAGAAGGCTTTGAGAAAAAAATTAAAAATTACTTTGTGGACCACTAAACAAAGATTTGAGGAAAGGACTTGCCAAGTGTTATATTTGGGGCATAGAGCTGTATGGCGCAGGAAGATGAGAGAAGATTAGAGGCACTCGAGATGTGGGTATAGAGGAAAATAAAACAAGTGAAATGGGAAGAGCGGGTAAGGAATGAGGAGGTATTACGAAGAGTATGTTGCAAATCATTAGAAGGAGAAAAATGGACTGGATCGGACATTGTTTGAGGAGGGACTGTTCACTGAAAGAAGGAATACAAGGAATGGTGAAAGGAAAACAAGGAAGAGGAAGGCAAAAATATCAAATGTTGGTCAATAGCAAAGGAAATAAGTATTCAGATATGAAAACTTGGCGCAGGACAGGCAACAGTGGAAGAGGTTCATCCCATGACAAGACCTGCCATAAGGCAGAATACGTAGATGATGACAACTAGCAGAACCTATAGACATATCATGTTCTTGGGAGAGACATCAGATGTCTATTCTAGGACTCAGTTCCATGCTCGCTTGGATATCTCGGATCTCTGCGAGAGCTCAATTATGGCACAATGATTCGACCATATTAAGGCCTTTACACGCAGAACCTATAGACATGCCAGATTCTTGGGAGAACCGCCGAATCGATATTTTTGGACTCTGTTACATCCTCGCTTGGATATCTGAACAGATGCTGAATGTCTAAAGTTGCCCGCTTACCGTCAAACAACTTAACGTTGAATGTCTCAAGACTCTCTACGGCAGACCTTGGAAACACTTCGCGCCGATTCTCAACACAGTGTGCGCTAGAAATCCTTCACCACTTCACTCTCAGCTCACTCTGGTAGAATTCTGGGCTTCTATTGACTCATGTGTTTATCCAGCGATTGGCACTTTGCTCCGTTTCAAAATACACAATGCACACGTACATCACAATAACTTGTTTACAATATATTTGCATTACAGTATCTGTCCGATCCAATACAGTAAAAATATATCATTACATTTAATTAACGTCAACATATGCACAGTTTGGCATTTTACGATAAAATTCACATAACAGATGTAATTAACTGAGGCCTGTTTTATAACTGAGGGGGTTTTACAAGGCACATGTTACACTTATTAATATCAGTAAGATAGTTTTTCCCTGAACTCGGGACTTCAATAACCTTTGATTAATTTTTCTGGCTTCAGGACTGTGTGTTTCTGGTTGTTCCAACAACTTTATCTTCATATTCAGACAAAACACTACACAACCCATCACCAAAAAAACACGCAACAGCGATTACATTCCTCCATATAATGTTGGCGTCAGAAAGGGCATCCCTTCGTAAAACGGGGCCAAATCTACACGTGCGACAGAGTTTGCCCCCCTGATCGCACAAGTGTGAGAAAAGCAGAAGAAGAAGAAGAAGAAGAAGAAGAAGAAGAAGAAGAGTGTTATCCTGATCTCGAATTGGGATAGGTTCCTCGCAAGATTTTGACTTCGAGGAAGTTGAGATCCTCTTAATTGGTACTAACGAATTATTTTCTACATTTCATATTGTATTCAGCAGTTAATCCCGGCAGTGAAGCTTATTCGATGTGGTGGAGTTGAAAGTGACATTGCCACGCTGCCTGGAGGACAGGTACTGGAATTGCAGCATAGGGTCTTCCTTTCGACGAGTTACTCCCCCTCCAATTAGTTCAATGGAATGATTAATTAAGGCCATACCGATAATATGAACACAAAGAGTGCCGCATGATGCTAATGAGTGGCCGTTGGGGCGCGCTCTGAGGGGCCAGACAGAGAGAAATGTGATGTCACAGGTGCGGCGTGACACCTCGACAAAAAGAGAAGTGTGTCTGTATTTCATAATTCACACGTTACTACGAATTCTCCCCCTTTTAGTTTTAACGTAGACAGGTAGCACTAAACCGACAAGTGCTCCAGAATTTTGTACCTAATACTAAAGTTTTACAACCCTTGACAGTAGGTCTCTTTAGTTCTACATAAGATTGACATCCCAGCTCCTCCACCAGTTGACCAATGTATTCCAGTCTAGGCCTTCCCCTACAATTTCTCCCTTCCACAGAGCCCTTCAGGATGAAGACTTACAAGCTCTCATGCCTTTTTATATGTCCTATCGATGCATTTATTCTTTTCTTCACATTATTTGATAAGGTCGGTGTTTTCTCCAACATTTTCCATTACTTCTTCATTAGTAATTCTATCTGTCCAAGGAATTTTCATTATTCCTCTACAGCACGGTTGTTCAAAGGCTTCCACTTTCTTCCTCTCTGCCACTTTTAGTGTCCAGGTCTCACTTTCGTACAGAAATACGGTCTATAAATATGTCTTAACTAATTGTTTCCACACTTTTAAGCTGCTATTTTTAGATGTGAAGACTTTCTCATTTAATTTAAGGCTATCTTTACCTGGTTAATTCTGCTGAGCAGATTTCTCTTACTTCGGTTATCAGTTGTTATTTTGCTTCCTTAGTAAGAAAACTCTTCTACGTTACTGAGCTGGTTCCCACGCAGAGCTAGCTTTACTTTTCTTTGTTGCTAACTTATCACTAGAGCCCGGATGTATATGACCTAGTATTAAGATATGACAATACCGATCTCGATAGCTGCAGTCACTTAAGTGCGACCAGTATCCAGTATTCGGGAGATAGTAGGTTCGAACCCCACTGTCGGCAGCCCTGAAAATGGTTTTCCGTGGTTTCCCATTTTCACACCAGGCAAATGCTGGGGCTGTACCTTAATTAAGGCCACGGCCGCTTCCTTTCCACTCCTAGCCCTTCCCTGTCCCATCGTGGCCATAAGACCTATCTGTGTCGGTGCGACGTAAAGCAACTAGCAAAAAAAACAACAAAAAAAAAAAGATATGACAATAAATATGACTTAAAAGTTTTTGGTCCCATTTTCGAAATATTCAAAATTTTGTCGCTGTTTAAACTAACATTATATTGAAAATATACTTTTAGAATCTAGAATATTCAATAATAATAAATAACTAATAAAATTAAATTTTGTTATATTTTGAATTTATTTAATTACTCAATCCATAGATAACTCTGGAATCTGCATAGAATGAAATAAATGTCAGATTTTGATGGGCGATCATAAAGAATTACAATAGCAAATTATATCTTAAAGTTTTCAAATAGGAACAATTTTCTATTTTCACGCAACGTTGACTTGTAATGAGAAAGACCGCTCAACAACGCAGGATGTTACTGGGCCATATTTGAAATACGTCATATCATTAGAGTTCAATTGAGGCTCACTTTTCTGTCACTTTCTAGGCATCTTTTTCTATACAGCTCACCCTCCTTATTCACATACATATATGCTTCTAAGTAAGATGTTTGTAAGAAATTACACACAAAAATTAGGAGAGGTGAAAAATCCGTCTCTGAGACGAATGAAAGAAAGAATACGAAAATGGAATAAAAATAAGACAGAAGCACGAAAAGTTGCGGGCAAATATGACTGTAATAAGAAAAATTACCTGGAAATGACTACAAACATTAAAAGAGCCATGTTTCGGCATGTCTCTGAGAACTATAAAAGTAGTTGGTGGGACGTAAAGCCAGGAACATCGTGTAATAAATCTGTAACTCATTGAAGAAAAATTACCTGAAACTTTACGAAAGAGGGGAGATAATGAATGGAATTCTTCAAGTTGAATAACAAGTGGTTGAGTGTAAGAGAGAGCCGTGAGCCATACCTTCGCCACATTCAAGGGCATAAAATAAATAAATAAATAAATAAATAAATAAATAAATAAATAAATAAATAAATAAATAAATAAATAAATAAATAAATAAATAAATAAATAAATAAATAAATAAATAAATAAATAAATAAATAAATAGTAGGCAATATCTTTCGTAATATATTCAAATCCTTGTTAAACTATTACGTGTTTATCCATTATAAATCTAAATATGAGAAAATCCGGATTAAATCCATACCTCATACAGTCCGTCACCAATGGTAGGACTGCCAAGGAAACTTAGGATTTATACTGAGAAACACAAACAAATTTAAGAATATCAAAGCCATTATACAAGTATACAATTTGCTAGTATAATATAATTTCGTGTGGCTATTTCTAGCCGAGTACAGCCCTTGTAAGGCAGACCCTCCGATGAGGGTGGGTGGTATCTGTCATGTGTAAGTAACTGCTTGTTATTGTGGTGGAGGATAGTGTTATGTGTGGTGTGTAAGTTGCAGCGATGTTTGGGACAGCACAAACACCCAGCCCCTGGGCCATTGGAATTAAGCAATGAAGGTTAAAAACCCGACCCGGTCGGGAATCGAACCCAGGACCCTCTGAACTGAAGGCCAGTACGCTGACCATTCAGCCAAGGAGTCGGACAATTCGCTGGTTAGAACAGTAATAGAATATACACCTATATTCTGGAATCCGTCATGTAATGAACATATAAAAGAAATAGAAAATGTTCACAGTAAATTTGTAAGATAGGCTATCCCTATCTCTGAAACTAGTGCAAAGTATTTTTCATATAATGGGATAGGTAAGTTGCATACTAGGAGAACATTAACGAGTGTAAAATACCCGCATAGAATTCTAAAACGTAAAGCAGATAACTGAGTGGTAATTTACCAAATAAACCATAATGCACTATTTGGAAGTTTCGGAAATAATTTGACTTTCCTTATTAAATGACCAAACACAAATCACCATATGTATTCACCATTAAACAGAATACGTCAGTGAATTAATAAAATGCCAAACGTGGACATATTTCACGAACGGAAAGTCCTGTTAAGGTCAGTCAGAAGGGAACTCACACAGAGAGAAGACATAAATTAAATAGTGTAGCATACTTGGGTACCTTGAATAGTTTAGTCCTTAGATTGTGTCAGATTAACAATGTATACTTTAGGAGAAATTAGAGTATTGTCCATTGTTCATGAGTATAGTGTAGTATTAGGTATCGTATTTCAATTTTTATTGTATATTATTTATAACTTTGCACATTTTGGATATTCAGCCCGAAGGCTGGTTTAATCCTCCACAGCTCCACCAACAACTGTAATAAATAGCGTAGGCGTCACTGAAGATGCGTGCTGGGGAATTGAGGAGGGGGTGGTTTCCCGTTGCTTTCCTCACCGAGCCAATAGTTGCTATTACATAACACTCTGCCAAGCCCACTGAAATGCAGAAATACGAAGCGGAAATGTTCTGTAAGTGGGCAGGAGTGCCTGTTGAACAATAAACCAAATAAACGAATTACCGTTGTCCATCTACACCACAGGCTTCAGAGCTTTCCCGCCGTAGGCGCAGTACCCGTGCTAGCAATACTGTGCACGAGGATGCAAGTCTCTTCCCCTTAGTCGGCTTGTACTTCTCCTCGTTGCTGACTCAGGGCTGTGACAGGCTCCAGTCACCCTTTTTGGTCTACAAGTAATGGTTGAAACACACAGCTACATAGGCCGTGGTATAAGGGTTGTCACAGTAATTTGTTACTCCGTGTTTGCGTACTTCTGTATCAACACGGTTGCTTGAAGAGATGCCACATTTATCATAGCCAACTTTCTTTTCTTTAAGTGTATAAAAACATGACGTTTAGCAGGAGAAGCGATATAG
The DNA here is from genome assembly GCF_040414725.1 of Anabrus simplex. Lineage (NCBI taxonomy): Eukaryota > Metazoa > Arthropoda > Insecta > Orthoptera > Tettigoniidae > Anabrus > Anabrus simplex. Next base: position 1,769,355,757 of record NC_090265.1, on the reverse strand, counting down.
TACCGGCATAGTATTCGGTATTATTCTGCTCGATAATTGTTCAAAGGAGAGTTGAGCATGTTAAGGCCATAGATTTTTTGACCGACTCGTTGGCTGAATGGTCAGCGTACTGGCCTTCGGTTCAGAGGGTCTCGGGTTCGATCCCGGCAGGGTCGGGGATTTTAATCACTTCTGATTAATTCTTCTGGCTGGGGGATTGGGTGTTTGTATCCGTTCCAACACTCTCCTCTTCATATTCACACAACACACTACAGTTCCAACCACCACAGAAACACGCAATTGTGATTACACCCCTCCATACACGGTTGGCGTCAGGAAGGGCATCCAGTTGCAAAACAGGGCCAAATCCAATGTGCGACGCAGTTCGCACCCGCGACACCACAGGTGTGGGTAAAGCAGTAGGAAAAGAAGAAGAATAATAATACATACATACATTCATTTCATTGTCATTATAGACTGTTATGCCTTTCAGCGTTCAGTCTGCAAGCCTCTGTGAATTTACTGAACGTCGCCACAATCTTCGATTTGCAACTAGTGTTGTGGCCTCATTTAGTTCTATACCTCTTATCTTTAAATCGTCAGAAACTGAGTCTAACCATTGTCGTCTTGGTCTACCTCTACTTCTCTTACTCTCCATAACAGAGTCCATTATTCTCCTAGATAACCTATCCTCCTCCATTCACCTCACATGACCCCACCACCGAAGCCGGTTTATGCGTACAGCTTCATCCATCGAGTTCATTCCTATATTAGCCTTTATCTTCTCATTCCGTGTACCCTCCTGCCATTGTTCCCACCTGTTTTTACCAACAAGAGGAAGGAGAAGTTTAGAGATTTTTTTGTACTTCATAGCCAATGTCAACTTTAAAATACGTATTTATTTTCGTAGTACACGGTGATTACAAACGCCTAATTGAAAACATTTAATTATGCACGCCCTGATATGAAGGAATATATACTTGTATTACACCGAGTATTGTAGTTATGAAAGTGTAATGTGCGCCCTCTCCAGGCTTGTGCTGTCTGATAACGTCCTGGGCTAGCGCTCGTGACAGTTGTTTCCCATGCACGCAGAGTTGTCAGTCAGCTCGTGAACTTGACATACCTGCTTTATGATTTACCGCCAGTGCTATACATGATGTGAATGACTACAATGATACTACTGTATCAAAAAGCAGTTACTGAAGGATATTCTTGAAGTGAACGATTACTACATAATAGTGTAACATAATTGGTTACAATGCAACACAAATGTGCTGTAAACAGACATATCTATCACGCACATGTGCGCTTACTGGCACCTAGGAAAGTGTATGACTCCTTTTCGACTGTATGTGTTAAGAATCACTAGTAATGCTAAAACTATTATCTACCGGTACTACCTTCTACCTATAGAGAGGAAGGAAAAACATATCGGTTCCTGGGGCAATTTATACGTTTAATTAAGGCAGCAGAGAATATGTTCCTTTCATCTAACTGCAGAGGTACAATTAGGAAGTACTGGATCATCCTAAGTTGATATGGCTCAGAATAATAATAATAGCGTATGGACTCCGGAGAGGCCTGGCGCGGGTCGTTCTTTCGTAGACGTCCTACGTGGCGACCTGCTTGTCTGTGAAGATGAGGGCCCTACCTAGGATGACACACGCACCGAGCCCCCGAGCCACTATAATTAACCAATTAAGGTTAACATCTCCGACCTGGCAGGGAATCGAACTTGGGACCCTCTGGCCAAAAGGCCAGCACGCTAACTATTTAGCAATGTAGCCAGAAATGGCTCAGAATAATATCCATACTTATGGACCACTGAGAAAGTATATACGGAAATCGATTAGCACATAATCATACAATTTTCCAATAGCACAGTATTCAATGGTGGTGGCTACGGCTGTGACGGACAAATCTATACTCGGTGGAATTGACAGATCACGATAGAGAGAGAGAGAGAATTGAATTGAATTGAATTGAATTGAATTGAATTGAATTGAATTGAATTGAATTGAATTGAATTGAATTGAATTGAATTGAATTTATTGATCATGATTTACATGCCACTGAGACTGAAAAGCCCCTTTATGCAGCGTCTTCTTATAATACACTGCAGATTTATGAAAAGAGTAACTACATTTTTATAATATTAAAGTATTAAACTAAACAACAAACTTAAAAAAATGAAAATACAGATACCAAATCCAGTAAGGTTAAGACATACATTATATAATAAGTAAGAAAGTAAATCATTAAGCCCTTCTGTTATTCTGGACTACATGGGTTTAAAGAATATAAAGCTAAAGCAGAGAAACAATTTTCTTCGAAATATACATATTCCTGATTGTTCGACACAAGAATGCCTGATCTCAGCCTCTTGCGTACTCCTCCAGAAAGACAGATGTTAAGAACTGCTTTAGTTGAGCACAGTTAGTGTTACTTGCGAAACGGTGAAGATTAAAGACGTTAAAGATACGTGATGCAGTGCAAACAAAGGATTTGTTAAATTTAGTGGTACGATGAAGGGGAATTTGAAGGGTGGTTTTTGTAAACCTATTATCTCTGTTATGTACCGACTCCATAGGTTTAAATGCATTATAAAGGTAGGATGGTGTCTTCAGTTTGAGAATTTTCTGCGTAGCAACAGCTACTGAGATTTCCCGACGTTCATGGAGTTTCAACCATTGTAGCTGTATGTAATAGGGTGTTATGTGTTCATCACGCCTGTCATTTGTAACGTAACGAACACATGCGTTTTGTACCCTCTGTAGTTTTATGTTCAAAGTTTCAGATAAGTCGTTGTATACGACTGAACCATAGTCAATTATTGGAAATATAAGACATTGAACAAGTAGTTTTCGCATGAAAGGTGGTGTACATGACACGTTACGTTTCAAAATATGCATGGATGACACAACTTTTCGGATTACATTTGACGTATGATCAGACCAGGATAAGGTTCTGTCGAAAATTAGACCTAGATTGTTAACGGTGTCACTATAATGAATATCTGTCTCTAGAATTTTTATTGCTGGGAGGGATTTGAGGTCAACAGTTTTCAGGAGTTTTGTGTAACCTATGCAAATAAGCTGGGTCTTAGCCACATTTAATTGGAGGTTATGATTTGCGCTCCATTCAATCAATCGAGAGATGTCATGGTTAAAATGCGTTATAGAAGAAGATGCGTTAGTGGGACAAAAGTGGAAGTAAGCTTGTAAGTCATCCGCATACATGTGAAAGCTACTGCTTTTAAAGACTTCAGATATGTCATTAATATAAATAGAAAAACATAAAGGACCGAGGACTGATCCTTGTGGTACGCCACAGTTTACTGATTCCCAGCTAGAGAATCGACCGTCAACGAACGTGACTCTTTGTGATCTATTTGACAGATATGATTCAAACCACGACAGAGCACTCTGGGAGAAGCCAATTGACTTCAGCTTAGCAAGAAACAACTCATGAGAGAGAGAGAGAGAGAGAGAGAGAGAGAGAGAGAGAGAGAGGGGGGACTGTCACTCTATTTCGTGGACAGGGGTTCTACAATAAACCATCCTGTGATGTTAACTCTGAATGAAACCGCCTGAGTATTATGCAAAGAATCAATCAATCAATCAATCAATCAATCAATCAATCAATCAATCAATCAATCAATCAATCAATCAATCAATCAATCAATCAATCAATCAATCAATCAATCAATCAATCAATCAATCAATCAATCAATCAATCAATCAATTAATCAATCAATCAATCAATCACTGATCTGCATTTAGGGCAGTCGCTCGGGTGGCAGATTTCCTATCTGTTGTTTACCTAATCTCTTCATAAATAAATGCAAATAATTTGAAAATTTATTGAACATCTCACTTGGTAAATAATACTAATTCCAAACTTCACTTCTTGAAAACGAATATTTGCCCAATTTGTCCTCCTGATTTCCAACTTTATCTTCATATTGTGATTTTTCCTACTTTTAAAAACACAACTCAAACTCATTTCTCTGCAGTACTAATGTCATTCCAAGCCATATCTCCACTGACAGCTCAGAACATACCACTTAGTCAAAAAGCTCGTCTCCTTTCTCCGAAGTCTTCCCAGTCCAAACTTTGCAACATTTTCGTAACGCTGCGCTTTTGTCGGAAATCACCCAGAACAAATCTTGCTGCTTTTCTTTGGGATTTTTCCAGTTCTCGAATCAAGTAATCCTGGTGAGTGTCCCATACACTGGAACCATACTCTAGTTGGGGTCTTACCAGAGACTTATACGCCCTCTCCTTTACATCCCTACTACAGCTCCTAAATACACTCACAACCCATAACCACGTGCAGAAATCTGTACTCTTTACTTACAGTCCCGTTTATGTGATTACCTCAATGAAGATATTTCCTTATCTTAACACCTAGGTACTTACAGTGATCGCCATAAGGAACTTTCACCCCATCAACGCAGTAATTAAATCTGAGAGTACTTTTCCTATTTGTGAAACTCACAACCTGAAATTTAACCCCGTTTATGATCATACCATTCCATGTTCTCCATCTCACAACATTGTCGAGGACTTCTTGCAGTTGCTCAGAATATTGTAACTTATTTATTGATCTATACAGAATAACATCATCCGCAAAATGCCTTATATCTGATTCCACTTCTTTACCTCTCATATCATTTATAAGAAAGCATAAGGTCCAATAATACAGCCTTGAAGATAACCCCACTTAAAAATTACAGTATCAGATAAAGCTTCACCTACTCCATTTTCTGGAAATGCAGCCACCCATTCAGTGACTCTCTTGTGTAGTCCAGTTATCTCCTATGATCTCCCCTATCGAATTATTTAAATGGGTCAATCGCCATACACTCCATCTGCCTTTCTGAATCCAAGATAACTGCTATATATTGCTAGAATCCTACAAGTTGAGCTTCTGTGGAATAACTTTTCCTGAACCCGAACTGCCTTCTATCGTAAGAGTTATTATTTTTGCAAACAGGTCTGTTACCACGACTTGTAGTGATTCTTCTTCTTGTTCATGTTTTTAACGTTAGGAAGTGCTAATAATATATTTATTTGTCCGTATCAGCAACAATCAGCACCACTGAATATCGTCCTACTGGAAAGTGCTATAATTTTATGTTCATGTGGCCGATTGAATGGTAAAGTTTCAAATTGTTACTAGAACATATATGTTATACTTCCTTTATCTTGTGTGTTAACGACTGTTACCTTATTAACGAAATAGCAATGTCATTAGGGCGTGATGTGTACTCCCATATTCCATTGTGATACCAGAGCCATACCACTTATGTAATTTGTCGTCAAAGGTATTGTGTTGGCGTACTTGACACTGGCTGAACTCGACGCTGTTCGTGAGTTATGGGCGGGGCCTTCCCGAGGAGCTTTCTCCGTGTCAACTCGCTCGTAAGCTCAAGTCTGTGTGCACTTATCTCCATCACGAGCACTGTCGTGTTTAACTCGCAGTTATTGCGAACAATTAGAAGTTCCCTCTGGTAAGCAAATTGCGGCATTGGGAGATCCTAATGCAAGTGAGAACTCTACTAAGGTAGAGAAGTGTTAGTTGGATGAATTTACGTTCTAAAGATAAGAACACACAGTGTTTATTTATTCATTCATTTAAATGAATTGAGAGGATTTTCTCCTTTAACGCAGGAAATATTGTCTACTGATGACTCCAGATTTTTGTATGCAATAATAGGTTAGAATACAAACATGCTGAAGCGAGTAACAAGTATAGTCTAATCTGCACAACAGTTATGCTATGTGCTTTGCATAAGCATTAGGGGTTCGGCCGATCAGAACCCCTAGAATTTACGTTGCTCTCACTACATTGTAGAAGAGCAGTCTTGACGACATCGGATTTTTCTGCGGTAATTGGTTATATATATTCATTCTTGGTTCGAATGGACTTACTTTTTACCACGCTTGTCGAGATGTTGGGCTTTCACCTTTGCCCAGTGTTGGCGCATTTTTTGCTGGTGTAACCCCTTTCTTCATCAGTGGGGGGTACCTTTCTTCCGGGGATTTTCCTGAAATTGGCGGACTTATTTCAGGGTCTTGAAGATCTGATATTCCCAGCTCTTTAACGTCCTTCTCATTTTCTGTCAGCCAAGTGGTACGGATCTTCTTGTTACGCCGGGAGATGAACGGATGATTGGTCAGTCTTTTAGAATGCAGTTTTTACTATATGGCCAAAGAAGGCTACATTCCTTTTCCTAGCACAATCAGAGAACCTCCCTATGTGTTCGTAGAGCTCGCAATTGTGCCGTCTACGGAATTCTTCATCTTCCTTTAGTGGACCAAGGGTCTTCCTGTGAATTCTCCTTCTCTGATTTCCAGTTTCTCCATCAGACCTCTTCGGTTCAATGAAAGACACTCCACGGTACAGAGCCTGTGGTAGTATTTATTTATTTATTTATTTATTTATTTATTTATTTATTTATTTATTTATTTATTTATTTATTTATTTATTTATTTATTTATTTATTTATTTATTTATTTATTTATTTATTTATTTATTGCTCTTTTAGCCCTATGAGTCATACAGCCAGCAACTATTAAAAACGTACAAGTAACACAACAATATATACATATGGCAGACACTTGAAAGAATGACATTTCTATATTAAGACCGTCGGATGAAGTAGGATAGACAGTATCACCTGAGACAGTCACTCTCAACGCGTGGATGCTCAGACATGCACAGTTCGTGATTTTGAATTTTCTCGTGTCATGGAATCAATGCAAATTATTGGTTAAGTAGAAGTAAGATTTGAAAACAATATACATTATATATTTAAAGCACTAATTTTAAGGAATTCGGCTAAAATGATATATGCACTGTGTTTGACAGGAGAAAGTTGAACTGGAACTCTTGTAGGAAGTGGAGTTCTAATTTTAATCACTTTTGAGAGCTCCTCTGTTTGCGCAGGACTGATCATTTGAACAAACAAATAGAACGTGGTTCAAATCTAAAACACAGAGGACGTCATAATCACAAGTGGGGGACTCCAACATTTTAATACGCTGGAGATGATTGGAATAACATGTGTTTCCGAGTCGCGTGCGTATTAGTGATGTAAGGCGACGTCTGGCGAGTTTGATGCAGTCGAACCATGGATTCTTAGGAGTATTAGTTTGAAGTGAAAGATAATATAGTCCTTTGTGCAGATCCTCTGTAGTCCATTCCGTTGACCATTTTATTTGAGCTTTCATACGGATAATGGGTAGAAATTCTGTGTAACAGAGTGCGGAAATTTAAGTACATTGGCAGCTGAGTTACTGAGGATTTAGGCTCGGATTTAGAGATCCATGTACGAACAGAAATGGCTCCTACTAGCTTTCTTAAAATGAGGAATCTATACGGCGACAGAAGCCTCAGCTTGGAGGCATGTCACAACTTCGTCATATGCTATGTATATTAAGTGCTTCTGTACGGCTCTTAAACCTGGTCTCAGAAATGCAACACCATTAAGAGAATAAATACCTTCGAGATGTTGGTATTCTGAAGGATGTCGTGTATCTCGTGGACTGACCACGTCTCCAATGCTGCAGTACTCACACGCATGAAGAGGGAACGAAAGTTGATGTGTACAAGGAAAGTCAACGTACCTTGGGCATATTATGAGGAATGAAATGCACAACCTACTTAAATTGATTATGCTGGGTAAAATTAGTGGACGTAAGTGTCGCGGTAAAAGGAACGTGGTGAGGAACTTACAGGATTGGACAGCACTAGATTCCTGTAGACTGATGAGGACAGACTTCGCCGTGAATGTGGCCAACCTTCAGTAATGGAGAAGGCACGACAAAAAGGAGTGTGATTGCTCGGAAGTTAGCTTCAGTTGTACTTTGTTTAGCGAGGAAGTCTAGTGTCTCACTGTCAATTCTGGAGTGTCTCTTGATCCATAGAAACTGAAATGTTATTCCGCGGTGTTCCGCGTTTCTCGGTAATTGCAAAAATTCAAATATGTACTTATTGGTCTTTGTGAAACAGTCAGGATGCTTTAAACGGTTTAACGCGCTGAAGCAGGCTGTGAGGATGAGAATTTTCTGGAAAAATTAATGAGGTACCGTTTGGTATAGCTGCTTGAATTGCTAGCATTCCGGTTGTGTAGTTGTAAGTTGGTTCTGGGAGGGAGCGTTGTTCAGTAGCTGCTGATATTGGGCAACAGTAATAGGTTACTTACTGAAGCGAATTACAAGTATAGTCTTATCTGCTCAACTGTTATGCTATGAGCCTTGCATGAACCCCTGTTACTCTCACTACATTACCGAAGAGCGGCCTCGACTACTCATCCTAATATCCAAATTAGTGCTTATGAATCCGGAGTCTACTGATGCCCGTACCTCCGAGGATCAGTAGTAGTGTGTCAGGTTCTGGATATCAAGGCTGCGGGTTCAAGCCTTGGTGGAGATGATGGTATTCTTGAGGAGTGGAAAAATCTCCATTCAGCACTACATATCGTACGCAACGTATGGGCAAATTCTGAATCAGTTCATAACCAACAAGCAAATATATCAAATACCACATATTTCGGAACGAGGTGATAGCGTGGGTTGGTGACAACGTTTTCTCTGTTGTTGTTTGAGTAATAAGGTCAAAGACTGGTTTCATTCAGCTCTCAATGCCACCCTATCATGTGCTAACCTTTTCATTTCTACATAACTGCTGCATCCTACATCTGCTCTAATCAGATTGTCATATTCGTACTTCGGTCTACCCATACCGTTTTTACGGCCCGCACATCCCTCAAAACCCAACTGAACAAGTTCTGGGTGTCTTAAGATGTGTCCTGTTATTCTATCTCTTCTTCTCGTCAAATTTAGCCACAACGATCTTCTCTCACCAATTCGACTCAGTATCTCTTCCTTTATGATTTCATCTATCTAATTCACCTTCAGGATTCTTTTGTAACACCACATTTCAAAAACATCTATTCCCTTTCTTTCTGAGATATAATAATAATGTTTTAATGCAGCCACTGGCCATAAAACAAGAATGCAATCATATATATATACATCCATACCTGCTTAGTTCGGGCGGAAATCACTATCACTATCAGGCTTTCACAAATTCACTAATTGAGCACTTTCTCTCGGAGCATTCCTGTATATGATATCGCCCGCAGATTTGACCACAGAGCTTGCACACACACTGATCACTTGGGTCATGGAATTTCTTCTCTGAGCACAACTTAAAATGGAAACCATGGACCGCCATTCTTGTAGCGATGTGGCGCAGCTGGTAATTTGAAACAATGCCACGGTCAAGTGTTCAAAAACATCTTTCTAATCACTATATCGGTGTTCGAAGTGAGCAAATTTCTTTTCTCAGGAAAGGCCTTCTGTGCTTGTGCTAATCTGCATTTTATCTGAGTCAAAGAGTGCTTCCACTTACTTGTGGCAGGCTCCTCAGTTTCAACTTTCCATACCGACCTCCCTTACTCAACCCTTTTTCTCTTCTGGCACCGATGGAATTAGGTTTGAAAGGCCTAAGACGTCTTTCATTTTCATACCCTTCGTCGCCCTGCACTTTGTTTTGCCGATACATCCCTTCGTCGAATTGTCGAACCTCTTCCATTTTCCGTCTGATCTGTGCTGTTCGGTTGTACTTCCCCTTAAAACGATAACAAACATCACCACCATTTCCCTTGGTACTTGGCGATATTATCTGAGTACTGCGTCTTCTGCCATGATGGGAATATTTCGTTAAGGACGAGAGAAATTGATTGACCTCTTCACGCTGTGGTATCCCCTTTCAATGTTGGATGAGGCAATCCCGTCTGACAAGACTGTTAAGTAGGTTGCCTGCTCCTCCCCTGCCAGTTTGAGAGTAAGCATTACGTGTACAGTACATAGTAACCACTTAACCACCATGTGTGCTCGCCCTCCAGATAAGAGACTGTAATCAATAATCATACCCTCGTTGACCTCCTCTGTGTAAGTGTTTAGGTACATTGAAACACATACACTCTCCATCTACAGAGTTTGTTGACGGAAGACGCCAAATTAGCAAGAGAAGCTGAAGGATAAATTCATTACACATCCAGGTTTAGTTTGCAGTGAAAATCGATGGCCATGAAAGAGCAACAGCAATCTAGAAAGGAGTGAAGAAAGGCTGTAGTTTCTTCCGTCTCCTTTTCAATATTTAAATTGAACTGGCGATAAAGGAAATCGTCGAGAAATTTGGAGAAAGGGAGGAAATCAAAACTCTGAGATATCCCGATGACATTGTTATTCTATCTGAGTCTGCAGAAGATCTAGAGATATTACTGAATGTTATGGACAGAGTTTTGGAGAAGGTGTACAAGATGCAACGTTTCCGCTCGTGTGTCGACCCTGAGTCCGCCGCTCGTTGCTAGGTTACCTGGAATGCCAGGGCTTTTGTACTTCGTTTCGTAAGTGCTGGTCCCTTCCGGAAACCGAAGGAAACCAAATGGGTGTGTTCTAGTTTCTCATTGCTTGGCAAAATTACTCCGTTTCCTTGAAAATGGAAAGCAGTCGCGTGAAGCAACATGGCGGCGCACAGTCTGACCGAAGCTGAGATTCTTGCGTCTATTTCGGCTGATTTTTTTATAGTGACCATGAAAGTGATGAAATTTTGAATCTGGCGATGAAAGTGATATATATTAGTGATTCAAATGACGATATTGATATCAGCATCGCAGGAAATCATGAAGGAGGCGATAGTATTTTGACTCGTCCCGGTCCCAGTCATACAGTGCTGACTTCAAACAAACCTTGGAGATCGCGGAGAACGGGTGATGCAGGATTACCTAAATTTCCTTACAGATTAGTCAGTGTATTCATAAATTGTGGCAATAGACTTAAAATAGAACTAGAGTACTGGTAGCTATTTTTTACTGATCAGTTGATAACCTCTATTATCCATGAGACAAACAAATTTGTCGAAATGAAGTTATAGCAAAATACTCCACTTCAGAATAAATCTATCTGGTTTTCTTGGAAATCTGTGACATTAGAAGAGCTGAAGTCATTTATTGGTGTAATTATTGACATGGGGATGAACAGTAAGGCAGAAATGCAGGATTATTTTAGTGCAGATTGGTTGGATAAGCAAGCAGGGCTCCATCCAAGCATTTGCTTTGAACACTTCCACACGCTGAAGACATACCATTCAGAAAGTGAAAACATGTTTAATGTCATGTAAATACCATGCATTCATTAATTTTGTATCTTCTTCCTATATTGTTACAACCGGTACTAAACACCAGGTTTTAAAATATGAAGAATGCTGACAGAAATAAATACGAGTTGGGAGAAATCAGGACGTACAAATAATTCGAGTGGAAAGGGTGAAAATAAGTAAATAAAAAATAGGTAATGGAGTGCAGGGGAAGAATTCAGGTGATCCAGGAAATATTAGATTAGGAAATGAGGTCTTAAAGGAAGTAGGCGAATATTGTTACTTGGCTTTAGGAAAACTGATGATGGCATGAGTAACGAGGGCATAAATGCAGGCTATCACAAGCAAGGTGCCCTTTCATAAAAAAAGAAATTTGTTCACTTTGAACATTGATTAGGAATTAAAAATAATGTTTTTTGAAGACTTTCGCCTGGAGTGTGGCATTGAATGGAAGTGGAACATGGACAGTAACTATCTCCGAAAGAAAGAGCTTTTGCTATGAGATGTTACAGAAGAATGCTTAAGCTGAAGTGGATAGACCGAATCACGAATGAAGAGATACTGAATCGAATATTGGTGAGAGGAGATCGATTTGGCGAAATTTGACGAGAAGAAGAGACAGAATGATATGACATATCTTAAGACTCCCAGGATTTCTTCAGTTGGTTTTTGAGGGAAGTGGAGGTGGTAAAAGGGATAGGGGTAGACCAAAGTAAGAATATGACAAACAGAATAGAGTAGATGTAGGCTGTTATAGTTAGGTACAAAGGGACTGATGACCCAGACAACAATACAATCGATGAATTTGGGTCCGGCTTCTTGGTTAAATAGTAAGTTCAGTGGTATTCTGTTGAGAGGGCGCAGGGTTCGGATCCATACCTCGATGGAAGTTTTGCTGCAGTTGGATAATTCCTATAGCTCGGAGAATGGATGTTTGCGTCCGCCTTAATAAACGCCTGCACTTATATGCAACACTCCAAACGCCCCAACTACCAAGCACCATAGATACGTTTAATAATTTATACACCCTTCCACATAGGGTTGGCATTAGGGAAGGCATATGCTCGTAAATCTGTGCTTAATCCACATACAGTTTATGCCAGTGCACAGAAAACGATGCAAACAATTTGTCAGACGTACAACTCCAGCATTCGTCCGGTGTGAAAATGGAAAACGACGGAAAACGATCTTTAGTTTTGCCGACAGTCGGGTTAGAACCCAGTATCTCCCGAATGTAAGCTGACCGATACTGACCACCCACTTGCTCGATTGCTAACTGCTAAAGACCAGGCAGGGGTGAGTAAAATGTTATTGAGAAGCAATTCGGATTTACACTATTATTATCATTAAATTAACAAAATATATCATGTTGGCCTCTCAAACCTAGATTGATCTACAATACAAAGCCCAAGAATTGGGCGACCGGCTGTCGCCTAAATAAAAAGAAGACTGAATATATGACGTCTGATCAACAAGCAATCGGAACCATTCAGGTAGACAGTGAGGGCCTCCCACAATTCAAGAAAAATACGCGAAAGTCGTCTACAATGGTTTGGACAGGTACTAAGGGCAGACGCCGACACTACCACGAAGACGGGTTACATGTTAGAAGTCGCCGGTAGGAGACCAAACGGACAAACAAAACAGCGATGGGGCCGATACTCTTCACGAAGAACTGAAGAGCATCAGTCTACACCCTGATACGGCCCAGGACAGAACTAAATGGAAACAACGAATCCATGTAGCGGACCCTGTCACTTGGAGGGACAAACGTTGAAGAAAAAGATGAAAGAAGAATAAATTAATAAAAAATTATTTCACTGAATGACAATTAAGTACAGTAAATTGATGTCTTAAATTAGTAAGCACAGTAGATATTTAGTGGCAATACATTTTGACGATATTTCAGAAGATTGAGATAGACATATACTTTCTAACAAATATGGGTAATACAACCCCCTATCCAATATATTAGTTCACCAAAATTTACTACTAGGAATGTGTACTGCTTTTATTATCTTATTCAAAAGCCACGACATACTGTAGATTTTTCAATATCCCAATCGTTTCAAATATTTCCTGCTAAATAGCAAATATACTGTACATAGTATCTATTTACTTTTTGAAAAGGGAATTGATTTCATTATGAAGTCTTTCTGTGACTAATCCAAATAAATTTCAAAGCCCCTGTAAATTTTGGCCATTTATTCTACAGAATTAATCACGCACGTCATTGACAGAATGTCTACGTGTTTGCAAATAAATATTTAGATATTTCTCATTGTTAATTTTCTAATTTTCTTTATTGTAATAGTACATTGTATGTTTGTTAAAATTGGAATGCGACTCTGGTACGGATTTATATAATAAATAAATAAATAAATAAATAAATAAATAAATAAATAAATAAATAAATAAATAAATAAATAAATAAATAAATAAATAAATAAATAAATAAATAAATACGTTCATTAGAATTTTGTCTTGTTTGTGACAACGCTACGATTATTTACTGAACATTCCATTATAAATGTGGTAAAATGAGGGGAATGATATTCATAATCTAGTATTTGAATTCGTACGTTCAACTTCAATATCTTGTGTCGAATAATTTGCGCTTTCGCTCTTTTCGCCATAGAACGCCATCACTTTATTTAACGAACTCGGATATTAGGTCAGTTACGATGTATCGAACTCCATATTTTTGTTTGTATGTTTTTTAAAAACTGTTATATGTTCAAATAATAAAATAATGCCCGTACATTTCCCAGCAAGAGACATTGCTCCTTTATACCAAGCAAGGAGCGTGCGAATGAAGATTTACAGCCGTCATCTAGCACGTGTAATATAATCTCACTATTTCTACATCGACATTTACTAATGCTGCGCCACGTTAACACATTCACATCAACACTGGAGGCGATCGCGCTCCTCAGCCATAGATCAAGTCACTAATTGCCGGAACAAGTGGCTCTCAAGACAAGCAGTGTTGTACTCGACATCAACACAGACCAGGCAAAAAGTTTTGAAAGGAGGCTTTAAAACTGTCACATCACCGGAAAACTGATGACAAGTGTTTTACCTTCAAGCAAAACAACAAATAAGCCGTGACATCTCGTCACAGTCTTGTCCGTCGTGTACTTTTTGTCCCTTTCTGTTTTGGTTCTTTATCGTCACCTCAGTACAGACAGGCCTTTTGGCGACGATTGGTTAGAAAGGGGCTAGGACTGCGAAGGAAGTGAGCGTGTCCGTAATTGAGGTACAGACCCATCATTTCCCTGGTAGAAAAGGGAAAACATTGAAGACCGCCTTCAAGGCAGCTGATAATGTAGGCCTGCCATTGCTCAAGCGTTAAGGGACTCAGGCTTTACAGTCTTGGGGAGGTTCACCGTCTCTCTTTTACAGGCAACTGATGGTGCTTGTTGTTTAAAGGGACCTAACATCTAAGATAATCGGCCCTTTACAGGCAGCACCCGTCGAATTGACATGATAGCCTTCAAAGACCACTGAAACGGCTTTATAATAGATCCGACAATCAGATTCATGACACCCGAAACACAACTCAATGAGGTACATGAGGAAGAGAAAACAACATATGGTCCAATCATCCCATTCTATGAACAAGAATACCGGCTGGAATGATACCGAAGGAACAATTCCTCTCTTCCTTGTCAAGTTCTGCAACTCATTTAACCTCAATCAGGTTTTAATAAAATAAATTGCAGTGATTGCTTTGAAATAATCCGTCCGAATCCTGAACAACCATCTCCCGAACCTTTTAATGCAACAACATGCAGCATATCAAATGTGCTAACCAACTCACAATTACTTTCAATATTCATATTGTCTTTCTGTATACTTTGTCCTCAGGAGCAATCTCCAGTAGGGGAAAGTATAAAATCCGTAATCCTAGCTCGGCGTAAGTCTTATTATCGTATTAATAAACATGTACAGCGAAATATCGATTATCGTAAAAAATTTATAACAAGCATAGTTTCCAAGGAATGTAAGTATACATTACTTACATCACACCGAAAATAATCCGTTGTGTAACAGCCCATTAATAGCTTAGGATAGCCAAGACGACTGCTTCCCAGCTAGGTGGATTGAGTGGCGAGTGGTCAGCGTGACGTGCTTGGATTTCTTCACCCGTCCGCTACTCCTGATATCAGACGTTTCATCAGTTGGTATCACGAGGCTGAGTGCAGAATTAAAATCCTTGGACAAAGCGGGAATGATACCAGAGGCCTACCCGTGCTACCCGTGTAACATGTATTATCAAGAATACACGTAGCTGTGAAATAGTGCATTCGAATCGCACTGTCAGTAGCCATAAACACGTTTTTCCGTGACTTCCCATTTTCACACCAGGCAAATGCTGGGGTGTACCTTAATTAAGGCCACGGTTGGTACCTCCCCAGTTCGATCCCTCTCTTACAGCATCTTCGCCATAAGACCTCTCTGTGTCAATGAGACGTAAAAGAAATAGGAAATAATATTCAGTCGAAACCGGTTTTAACCGCTAAGACGTGTCCACCAATTAACGGTTTTTATAGGAGGTAGTCGTACAAAGCAGTCACTTTTTTGTTTGTTGCTAAAAAAAGCTTTAGGCTACATACTTAACATGGTGAATTTACAGAATAAAGTTAAAACTTAAAAAATAAGTGACAAAAATCTGTATTCGCAATACCGAATTTGTTGAATGCGACTGAGAGGAATTTATCTTCTAATGTTTACACAGAATGTACTGCAATGCTATATCTGCAAAATATAAAATAGTAAGTGAGGAAGGAAGTAGCAATAATGTCGCACGTGGTCTTGGCTAATAAATGAGGTGGCGTATGTCTTTCAGCGTCCAGAGTGTCCGAGGACATGGCCAAATGCAGGTCTTTTAATTTGACCCCCGTAGGGTGACTGCACGTCGTGATGAGGATGAAATGATGATGAAGACGACACATAGACCCAGCCCCCGTGTCATGAAATTAACCAATGATGGTCAAAATTCAAGACCCTGCCGGAAATCGAATCCGGGACCTCTGTCACCAAAGGCCAGCACGCTAACCGGACTTCCAAATTGTAGAAATATTTCACTGTGATACTCCCAGTTCCCTCGCGATGCTTACGTTTGTTGTCTCATTTTGTAAGAGACATATTGTTTGCGACCTTTCCCTTCCTTTTCACAGTGATGCCAGCCTTGACTATTTAATAGACAGACTCATTTGAATCTACTTAAAAACAAGAGTTTGAAAATAAGTTTTGTGTTGTTGTCAACAATCCATGCCCAAACGCGTAACAAACGAAAATCAGCATCGGACATCATAACCGATATATTTCTCCGAAAATGTAACAGAATACGACGTTTTATAGTATATATCGTAATAAGCGATTTTTAAAAGTATATATCTGTTAGATGTTCCCGTTATATAAAATGAGTCGTTATAAGCGATATCGTTATAAGCGATGTCGTTATAAGCGATGTCGCAATAAGCGATTTCGGCTTGATAATAAATATAATCAAGAATACACATTTAATGTCCTCCTGGGAGATTGTAAACATATGTGTTATTCCGGATTTAAACACACAGAAAGGAAACTTATACTAAAAGTTTTCTTCCTTTATTTTTTACTCGTTTCGGTCTTCTATGGTCCACGCTATTTCAACTGCTTTCTTCTACTGTCTTTCACATTTGCCCAGTGTTCCCGCATTCTTTTCCGGTGAGCATCCATTCGTTTATCGGTCCACTTCTTGTCGGGTCTCATTTTAATTTTTGGCTGTAAACTCTGTACTTCCCCAAGTTTCTTCCTCAATAAGACACGTTCCACGAGGTTCTCATGAGAGATCCCCAGTTTTTGTAGGTTTTTTTTCATCTCTATTAACCAGATCCCTTTGGTTTTCACTCCGGAAAGTAGGCACATATTCGACTGGACAATCTTCCGGAGACCATTCGTGCCAAATGGCCATAGAAAGAGATTCTCCTTTTTCGTATGGTGCCCGCACGTGTAGGTACAGTTCATACTTGTGCCGTGTTCTGTACTCTCCTTGTTCTTTGACCGGGACCAAGATCTTTCTTAAAATCTTCCTCTCTTTGGCTCCCAGTTGAACTACCCAGCCTTTCTTATTAATCGCAAGGCATTGTGATGCATATAGTGCCTCCGCTTGAATAACGATACAGTAGTGCCTGAGTTTGGCCTCGAAGGGCACTGATCGTTTATTGTAGATGTCTTTGGTTAAATGGTAAGCCATTTCCATTTTGTTGATCCTTGACACGAAAGCTTCCTTTTCACGAATGTTCGGCTCTCTCCACTCACCCAGGTTTTTGAATTGCTCTGCCTTATTTATTTTTCCTTCGTTCACGTTAAGTTCTCTGGGTGCTGACTCGATGTTCGATATGAATTGTGTTTTCTGAAACAAAATCTGAAGCCCTTCCTTTGCTGTTTGCATCTGTAGTTGACTGATTTATTGTGCGGCCGTGTCTAGAGAATTAGAGAGAATTTCAAGGTCATCTGCGAAGGCTAAACAGTCCATTGTCAGGTCCTTGTTCTAACAACCCAGTCTGACCCCACTCTCTACACAATTCTTTACGTCACTCGCGAATAATTTCCTCGAGAACACTTTCTCCATTCTTTATTATAGTTTTTTTATGCAAACAGGACTTTTTTGCCAAATTTTCACAATATAGACTCTTCAATACGAGCAGCTGTAGAAAATTGTCGAAATTTGTGCGTCCTGTCTGTAATATTGTTAGGGGGGCGATAGATGCATGGAATCATCAACAAGGTCGCCGTGATTCGAATCTTCGGTGATGCCCGAGGCTTTTTTGAAATGAAATGTCACATCCCCGTGGTTTGGATTCCACGTAACAATGGAGGTCCCGTAGATCACCTGTGATGCAAAACTGCAAGGTCAATTTGCTTATTTTGAAAATTGCTACATGTAATCTTCCTGGTGAAAATCACTTTTCTCAGGCATAAACATGAAACACAATATATTTTGTTAGGTCATTTACGAGCTCTGTATGAATGGAACTCACAGAGTCCCATCCGGGCTCAACAAGTGTCTTAGAAAGGATCTTAAGTCATCAGCACTCAGGAAACGAAACTTATTAGCAAATGCCGAGCTACTTACTGGCAGATTGTAGGTTATCGTTTGATAAGATGAATTATATTTGGGGATACCAAGTTTTGATACGCACGTGAATCTCAGCCCGTTAGAAGCAGGTTCAATGAGCCCAGAGATCAATGCGTTACGGAGATAGACGTCAAAGGGGAAGTAAGAGAGATGAAGTGGCGCATATTACTACAGACATGCAAGGTTCTGAACTAAACGATTATAATAAGCAGCATTCGTGTAGTATCTGTCTTTAACATTGTAAGACCTGCACTACACAGCTGTCTCACTATTTGCATAAACGTCAGGCGTTGTTCAGTTTACAAGTAATGTGCTGAAAAAACCATAGTTCATGGAAAGGTCGAAGTGCCGTGCTTGCAAGAACATTTAGAGGAGTCTGTTCACGGAAGCTTAGTAAATTGAAAGACATTTTCTCTAAAAACTACTAGGGTTGTTTTCCGTGTTCAAGTGGTAACACATACACTCTTATTGTTAAATTCATACTTTTAGAAACCTTCCTAGATCTTTCGGTATTAATAACATCTACCTCATCATCCTTATCATGTTCGATAATATCACTACCATCATGTATAATTACAGTACTACTACAGGTTTAAAGCCGTTAGTAAATACCTTATGTGCATCTATAACTGAATATTTGTAATGATACCAGGCTGTTGAGGAAAAGCGTATTGTTATCTATATAAATAAAATTGTAGGGTGTCCGCTGTCTCTAATTCCTTTTGTTTTCCCAATTTTTCAGATATTTATCTGTTTTAGGTCCACTCAAGACCGAATCGGTAGTTTTTACTTTTCGTGTCTGTTTGTTTGTCTGTTTGTCTGTCTGTTTGTCTGTTCTACCATCACGTCGACAGGCTGGATAGATCTCAAGCAAACTTCATATTTAGAATATACTCATCCCGGGGAAGGTTTCGATATGCATATCATTTAAAATCTTTGAATAGACGGGGGGTTTACAGGAAAACCAGAATCGTTTTCCTCCATTTTCTCTTATACTATTGATTTTCTGTAAACTCCGTTTACCGTACGTGAAACGCCTCTTCATTATAAACAACTTTCGTTATGTTCATAATTTACCTTACTCTTCACATGACGGAGAAATTTACAATTTTCTGCTGGTATCATGTTCTGCATTGAGTGACCGACAGACCGACAACGAACCTACAGGTTACCATGGCAACGTCTCTGACTGCATGCCAGCAGGGAAGTAACGTATTGCCATTTTCCTCATCATTCTTTTTAATTCGTGGTTGTTCCTTGGGTAAAAGGCAAGAGAGGCGTCAATCGCCCTATCTGCGGGATATTGGCGGAATATCGTTGGAGATTAAATAATAACACCATTAGTCTTCTTCTTATTTGTTTACCTAAGAATCACTGCACCTAAATTTCTCCTCTGTTGCCGCTTTATTATATCCATAACTCACACTAGCATAATATATTGAGGGGCATTTGATTTTCCAATACATTCACTTGGCATTTACATATTTGTCGTTATCCGGCTGTCCTGGGTTATAATCCTTTTTTTATTAATTTCAACTTTTTTAACTCTATTATTTTCTTCCTTAATTACGCCGTATGTACGCGAGTGCTAGAAACTACTGGATGTATTTCCACCAAGCTTCATATTTAGAATCCACCTGTCCATGATAGGTTTTAGGGCAAATATTGTTTCTAAATCCTTGAACTGACTGGGGGTTTATACGAAACCGAAACAGTGATTTTGCACTTGCACAAAATATACATAATCAAACTTAATGGAAATCTACCTATCTTGATGGAAATTAACTTCTAAACCCTTTTTCTCATGTGCATCATTTCGATACGAGGATGAATAAGGGAGATATCATTAACGGACCGTTTTTCTGTACAAGTCCCATCGGACTTAACTCAAGAGCGGGTGCGTGTAAAGCGTATTCCTTACAACTTGAAAACTACTGAAGATATTCGAATCAAACTTTATATTTAGCATCCACATGTCCAAAGGTAGGTTTTAAAGGTGAATAACATTTCATGTTCCGGAATGGACTGGCGGTTTATAGGGAACCGAAATTGTGATTTTACTCTTTCACAAGATATACAAAAGAAGACCAACCTGACTGGAAATCGACCAAACGTGATGGAATTCCACCTCTACATGTGCATTTTTTCGTCAGGAGGTTTAATAAGGGAGATATCATGAATGGCCAGTTTTGCAGGTTAAGTCCAGTGGACATAGCCCAAAAGGTGTTGTACATAGAGCAGATTCCTTATCTATATAAATCAAATCGTAACGACTGTGTGCCTCTACACTGACTATTTTGGGGAAATTTTCGTACAGCTTTCCGTTTAAGGGGTAATCATGACCATCTGCATAACTTTTGGTTAAGTTTCCTGAAAGTCCTAATTTTTACCCTCCTGGATCCAGATTGCGACATAATCTGCCAGAAGAAAAAAGATAATTGAAATTTGATAAAATTATACGTTTTAGCCTGTAACGGACTGAAAACTTCCAAGATCATTAAATATTTCACTTTTTATCCCCGAAGAATATCGAAAGATGCAGGCAATTTTAATGATGGTGCAGACCTTCGGAAAGTCCTATCACATAACGAATTGCACAATCTCCGTTTAATTTGGAATGATCTACAACCTTGGTCTTATGACTTTTTGCCGTATCTGTATCCATTTTAAGTTTGATTTTCCTCTATTAATCGATGTTAAGTAAATTTGGACTTTTCACATGCATAATTCATACTTTCAGTTATATGAAATACAGAATCATCAAACTCTTCACGAAAATTGGCCCACCCAGTAACCATATATGAGCCAAATGCTATGGATGTAGCTGTCACATAATTATCCGAAAAGTAATGCAATGTGAGATAATCTTACAAACACTTTACCCTGTTCAACGTTTCTAACTCTATCTGACCCAAGAATAGATGCGATATCATAGGACCAGCCATTTAGGCCGCTAAATCCGGCGTCTTATTGTATAATCCTTTCTCGATATGACGTACGTTTAGCAGCAGTTAATCTGTAAGTGAAGGCCTGCAATATTGTAAACACGCATATACTTTCGTATGTCGATCTATATACATTCACTGATGTCGATTTGTAGCGATCGAGAAAGGGGGTGTCTGCTATTGTAATCAGTACTCCCCACACCGACTTTGACTGGCAGTAGGAAAGGGGTCCTTCTCCAACTCCTGTGTAACTGTCATAAGTAAGGAAGGTCTACCATTGTAATGATTAGTTCACTTCTCGATTTGACTTGCAGAAGGCAAGGGAGCATGCAGTTTTGTTTAAAACTCCCCTGCCCGATTGTGTTTGGCAGTATTCAAGGGTGCCCGCCATTATAAACAAATGTCCTCATCTAATATGTGACTGGCATTAGGCATAGTGGCCTGCTATTTTGATGGAAACTCACCAGCTTGGTGTGACAGGCAGTAGGCTGGCTGGCAGTAGGAAAATGGGCCTGGCATTATAATGATAACTGCACAACTCAAATTCGAGTGATAGTAGGGTAATTGCCTGCCATTATAATAAAAACACCTCAACTGTAATCTGTCTAGAAGTAGGAAAGGGGGCTGCCATTTTAACTAAAACTCCCCAAATCGAGTGTGTCCGCGCAGTAGGCAATGGGGCCTGCAATTATAATATAAATTTCCCACCTCGATTGTGAATGGCAGTAGGCAAGTGAGCCAGCCGTTATATCACAAATCCGTAACAAACACTTTACATTGGAAACAACGTATACGGACCTCCCCATGCTCTTTCTCGGATAACGCTAAGAGACATACAATTTTAAAACAATCTTAACTACTGCACGTACAGTATTAACTTCGTTTTTCGAATACAATGTAGAATACCGTAGCGAAGCACGGGTACATTTGCTAGTTTCATATATGACTTAATTTTACAAGGATTTTCTTTTCACATGATGTAATAGTATATGTGTTTCACATCATTACGTTCATACATGTCTGTAACTAAGTAAATAAATAAATAAATAAATAAATAAATAAATAAATAAATAAATAAATAAATAAATAAAATGTATTTAATTGAAAGAACATAACATTCAGAAGGAGAAGCCTGCAGTCACAATGAACCTCCGCTTGCCATAAAAGACACTTAGAGACATCGATACGGTAGTAGAAATGTATTTAAAAAGGGATGTTGAAAAAGGTATAGGTATAGACTTAAGAAAGTATATAATGTAATATTTCTTTATAGTACTGTAATACTTAGAAATTTACCTTTCGTTTAAAACTATTTAAGTTTAATTTAATAATTAATTATATGCAATTAGGAGCCGTAAGATGGTGTAATTCGTACAATGTAGCTCATGCAAGATGGTTTTGCATAATGGCAGGCTTCATAGCCTGATCCACGCCATATAAAACAAGTCAATAAATAATAAATAATAAATAATAAATAATAAATAATAAATAATAAATAATAAATAATAAATAATAAATAATAAATAATAAATAATAAATAATAAATAATAAATAATAAATAATAAATAATAAATAATAAATAATAAATAATAAATAATAAATAATAAATAATAAATAATAAATAAATGCTGGTCTTGGAAAAGAGGAGATAGGAAATGGCAAGCGTGCTTGGGCGGAGTTTACTGATCAGTGGTACTTAGTACAGTTTGAGGCGTTAACCACATTGCTGACATGAAGCGTCTTCTGCCGGAGAGAAATACGTCTGGAGAAAGCAGAGGCAACAAGTGACAGACATGATCTCAAATTTTCTGGCTCGAAGCGCCTCTCCAGAACTTGAAGTTGAACTTGTACTACTGAAGGGGCTTTGCTGCCATATTACAGTACTTCTGGACATTACCTACGCCATCTTCATATCTTGTGTGATGTGACGTAGCGAGTTCAAGGTCTACATGATTCTGGCATTGCTTTAACTTGCGTTAGGTTCCTCTATTTATCGTGCATGTAAGGTCTTCACTTAGTCTTTGTGTGACAACGTTGGTATTGATTTCAAATAGCCTACGGAGTCCTTCATTTTTCTTCATTTCTTGGCTACTTCCTTTCTTTTTTTAACTTTCCTTATTCATTCGTCAGAAGGGAATCGGTAATAATACTTTTAGGTCCTACAAATTAATTTTACAGGCCTCGAAAACTTTTCTCAAAGGAGTTATTCTACATATCCGTAGGTCTGCTAATGACCTCATAAACGATGAGCACCTTCAAATATTACCACCGAGAGAGATGGCTGTGCGGTTAGGGGCCCACAGCAGTTAGCTTGTATCTGGGAGATAATAGGATCGAACCCCACTCTCGACAGACCTGATGATGGTGATTCCGTGGTTTCCCATTTTAACCACAAACCAATGCTGGGCCTGCACATTAATTAAGGTCCCAGCCGCTTCCTTCGCACTCCTATCCCATCGTTGCCATAAGACCTAACTGTGTCGGTGCGACGTGAAGCAAATTTTACACAAATATTATCGGACTGATATTCCCGTTTTCATGCCGTGCTTCTGCATGCAGTTCACTACCATAGCATGAGAAGGGAAAACAATTTCAATTACGACTTAGTTCAATAATACAGAGGGGAGAGCTAGATACCTATCATCTCTTAATGTCAGCTATTACCGTGTTATCATCATATCAGCCCAGTCAAGAAGCTTGTGTAGCTAAATATTTCAAATCTCTTCGTGATCAAAGGTCAATTATTGGGTCCTGTAAAACGCTTGAGGTTGTCTGGACTTCGTGCTGAGAGCCTGGTAAAGATCGTAGACAACTCCACATTGTGTTGTCTTGATACATGATTAATAGCCCCGACGTTTTCATCAGGACCACTATTAGAGATCGCTTATTCTCGAAGGAGACAGGTAATTCGTTAATCGCTGTCAGGCAGGTCTGGTGGGCGCGAATGTCACCGTCTCTCCAGCTTGGTCAATTCGTCATTGTGTGTGCTTGAAACCTAGAGCTAAACCTTGATAAAGAGGTCGATATGTGGACTACAAAGACTGGGACAGTCACAGAACTGAGCAGACATAGGCAATATCACGTTAGGGAACGAGGTATTTTGTTGGTTTCGATTACAAGTTTAATCTCGCTAAATATTGGCGTGTGGTCTCCGGAGAGGCCTGACGATGATAGGCGACCTGCGCCCTACCGATGATGAATCCTAATGCTGAAGACAGCGCGCACCTTCTCCTTTTCTTCTTTGCTAGCAGTTTGTCGTCGCAGAAACACATAGAAGGCAGGGCGAGTTGGCCGTGCGGTCACGGACGCGCAGTTGTGAGCTTGCATCCGGGGGATAGTGGGTTAGAACACCACTGTGGGCAGCCCCGAACTTTGTTTTTCGTGGTTTCCCATTGTCACACCAGGCAAATTCTGGCGCGGTACCTTGATTAAGGCCACGGCCGCTTTCTTTCCACTCCTACCCCTTTCCTATCCCATCGTCGCCAGAAGACCTAACTGTGTCGGTGCGACATAAAGCAAATAATAGAGGGAGAGGGGGGCTAGGAACACATAGAAAGATTTTGGCGACGAAAGTATGATAAAGGAATAAGAAAATTGGAAATCACAGACCCATCTTCAAGGCTTCCGAGGCGGGTTTCGAACCCACTATCACCCGTATGCAATCAAAATATCTTCGTGGTTCATTGTGGTGGTGTTCGAACCCACCACTTCCAGAATGCAAGGAAATCTATCTTCAGGTCTGCCGACGGGGTTGTTCGAACCCATCACCTCCAGAAAGCATGGAGAGTGATGTTCAGGTCTGCCGACGGAGTTGTTCGAACCCAGAAAGCATGGAAAGTGATGTTCAGGTCTGCCGACGGAGTTGTTCGAATCCATCAACCACAGAAAGAATGGAAAATAATTTTCAGGTTTGCCCACGGAGTTGTTCGAACCCATCACCCCCAGAAAGCATGGACAGTCATTTTCAGGTCTGCCGACGGGTTGTTCGAACCCACTGTAAGGATGCAAGTAAGGATATAAATTGCAGATATGGCCAACCAATGAAGACCATTGTGTGATGGGAACCATCTTTGAAGGATAATTTAGTTCAGTGTGAACCTGATATACCTGATGCTTTTCCGAGATTAATACTGACGCGTAACCTTATGTTTCTGAACGTTTATGAACATGGGTGTCAAATTGTCTAAACATTTCACCCGAACACCTCGTGGATATGCAACACTTCCTTCACCAAATGCTTCTAACTTAGAGTCAAAGATTACCAGCACAAGTGGTGATTATTTTCAAATTCAACAAACTCACGTTAACACTGGAACGTAAACAATATATGAAGTGTGGGCAAAATGTTAATAACGTGGACTGTGAATGATAATACTACGACGCAGAGGAATGATGTCTCAATATGCCAATAGATCCTTTTAGAGTAGTTGTTGCAATATCTATTAAAATTCATAATTTCACCTGATAATGTCAGAGAAAATAATTTACTTCTACTCCATTAAACAATGCGACAGTTTGCACATTTGATTGAAAGGGAACTTCGGTGAAGTGTTTGCAAATATTGGTATCCTCTTTGTTCCTAAAGATTCCGAAATGTAGCAATGAACAACGCACTGTGAGAGTTTCAAGGTGTTCGTAATTTCTCACATAAGAACATCCCTTCGTGAGAAATATATATTTTCTACTCTCCCTATATTTTAGAAGTGAGTTTCTTACAATGAAAATGAAAATCCAGTCATTCGACTGGGTCAGGAATGAAATGAATGAAGCCCCATCTAGCGGCGAGTATAGGAATTGTGCCGGCTGCCGAAGCCTGTCGCACTCCTCTGAGGCAATGATTAATGTATGGCAGATGAAATGAAATTATATTGAAGAGTGTTGCTGGAATGAAATATGACAGGGGAAAACCGGAGTAGCCGGAGAAAAACCAGTCCCACCTCCGCTTTGTACAGCACAAATCTCACATGGAGTGATCGGGATTTGAACCACGGAACCCAGCGGTGATAGGCCTGCGCGCTGCCGCCTTAGCCACGGAGACCCTTTTCTTACAATATATACATCAAACTGATTTTTATAATGTCCTTCAACATCTTACGTAAACACAGCTATGATCATTTAGGTCTGGAAGACCGCACCTGTTTTACCTTAAAGGAATATTATGGCATCAACCGATCCATATTTTATCTGATTATCACGCAACATTTTAGAACTCCAACGGCATTTTTCGCAACTGAATATTCCGGCAATAACCTTCAAATATTCTTCACTTTCTGTCTGACGCTCCGCCAAGTAATGTTCAAAGTTACGAATCGATTTCTTTTCCAGAAATTCTCTTCTTCTGTGTGATAAAGAAGGCTTTAGTTTACTCTCTTCATTATCTTTAAGCATTAGTTTTAGTAACATGTTTCGATCTGCATTCCCCTAAAAGTTTACAAATGTACGTAAACTCTATCATTTCCTTATTATTACGATGTATGGTTTACATACTAAATGGATATCATACTGAAATGTATATATCTCTTTTTTCAGGTGTGTATGCTGTAAATCCCGTAGTCTTGAAACGAATCATTTCATTCACACTTAGTGACGGATCCATGACATGTAAGTAAATTTGGATGTCAGAAATACTATTATTTCAAGTTATCGCACATGTTATGTATGGTGGTTCTGCTATTCGTTTTAGAGGAGGTACTGTGGTACCTCAAAATTAGTAACAAATCGCAAGGAATCGAAAACAGTTCGATATCGTTGACAGTACGACGTAATAGTTATCAAGGGTCTAGAAGCTGATTAATTATTGCATGCGAGTTACCGGCAGAACATTGACTGTAAACAATGAGTAGCTTGGAGCTTGATCGAGTATAGTCCTCGCTGGAGCGCGTAGTACCTGAAGTATTCCACGTCATGGCTGGTCTGTTCAAGCACGCATGCTGCCCATCCATCTCGCACGTGTCCAAACGAGCATAGTCTCTCTCATCCCAAAGTTGACCGGTTCGCACCGATCCTACTACAGGGGTGTTAATCCAGTTGTCTAACTCTTTGAGGTATGTAATGTTAGGTGTAAACGATTGTCCAACTTGTTCCAGGTATGTACTATTCGGTGAACCGATTGTCCAACTCGTCAGAGGTATGTAATGTTAGATATAGCCGATTATCCAACTCGCCCAGGTACGTAATTTTAGGTATAACCGATTGTCCAACTCGCTCAGGTACGAAATGTTAGGTATAACCTATTGTTCAACTCATCCAAGTATGTAATGTTAGGTAAAACCGATTGTCCAACTCGCTCAAGTACGTTATGTTAGGTATAACCTATTGTTCAACTATTCCAGGTATGTAATGTTGGGTAAAACCGATTGTCAAACTAGCTCAAGTACGCTATGTTAGGTATAACCTATTGTCCAACTCATCCAAGTATGTAATGTTAGGTAAAACCGATTGTCCAACTCGCCCACGTATGTAATGTTAGGTGTAACCGATTGTCCAACTACCCAGGTATGCAATGTTAGGTACAACCGATTGTCTAACTCGTCAGAGGTATTTAATGTTAGGTATAACCGATTGTCCAACTCGCCCAGGTATGCAATGTTAGGTATAACCGATTGTCTAACTCGCCCTGGTCTGTATTGTTAGGCATAACCGATTGCCCAACTCGCCCAGGTATGCAATGCTAGGTATAACCGATTGTCCAATTCGCCCAGGTAAGTAATGTTAGGTATAACCGATTGTCCAACTCGCCCAGGTATGCAATGTTAGGTATAACCGATTGTCCAACTCGCCCAGGTATGCAATGTTAGGTATAACCGATTGTCCAACTCGCCCAGGTATGTAATGTTAGGTATAACCGATTGTCCAACTCGCCCAGGTGTGCAATGCTAGGTATAACCGATTGTCTAACTCGTCAGAGGTATTTAATGTTAGGTATAACCGATTGTCCAACTCGCCCAGGTATGCAATGTTAGGTATAACCAATGGTCCAACTCGCCCAGGTAAGTAATGTTAGGTATAACCGATTGTCCATCTCGCCCAGGTATGTAATGTTAGGTATAACCAATGGTCTAACTCGCCCAGGTAAGTAATGTTAGGTATAACCGATTGTCCAACTCGCCCAGGTGTGCAATGTTAGGTATGACCGATTGTCCAACTCGCCCAGGTATGTAATGCTAGGTATAACAGATTGTCCAACTTGCCCAGGTGTGCAATGCTAGGTATAACCGATTGTCTAACTCGTCAGAGATATTTAATGTTAGGTATAACCGATTGTCCAACTCGCCCAGGTATGCAATGTTAGGTATAACCAATGGTCCAACTCGCCCAGGTAAGTAATGTTAGGTATAACCGATTGTCCAACTCGCCCAGGTATGTAATGTTAGGTATAACCAATGGTCCAACTCGCCCAGGTAAGTAATGTTAGGTGTAACCGATTGTCCAACTCGCCAAGGTAGGTAATGTTAGGTATAACTGATTGTCCAACTCGCCCAGGTATGCAATGTTAGGAATAATCAATTTTCCAGCTCGCCCAGGTATGTAATGTTAGGTATAACCGATTTTCTAACTCGCCGAGGTATGTAATGGTGGTGACAACCGATTGTCCAACTCGCCCAGGTATGTAATGTTAGGTATAACCGATTGTCTAACTCCCCCAGGATTGTAATGTTAGGTATAACCGATTGCCTAACTCCCCCAGGATTGTAATGTTAGGTACAACCGATTGTCCAACTCGTCAGAGGTATTTAATGTTAGGTACAACCGATTTTCCAACTCGCTCAGGTATGTAATGTTAGGTATAACCGATTGTCTAACTCGCCCAGGTATGTAATGTTAGGTATAACCGATTGTCCAACTCGCCCAGGTATGTAATGTTAGGTATAACCGATTGTCCAACTCGCCCAGGTATTTAATGTTAGGTATAACCGATTGTCCAACTCGCCCAGGTATATAATGTTAGGTATAACCGATTTTCTAACTCGCCCAGGTATATAATGTTAGGTACAACCGATTGTCCAACTCGCCCAGGTATGTAATGTTAGGTGGCAGGCCCTGGGGCAGACGAAGGTACATCAATGGTGCAACGCCATGTTCGGGTGAGGATTGGAAATCGCAGTTTGATACACAACATTAAAAATACTATAAAATAATGACACAAAATGATTTAAAAGCACTAATGCCGCAATAATAATAATAATAATAATAATAATAATAATAATAATAATAATAATAATAATAATAATAATAATAATAATAATAATAATAATAATAATAATAATAATAATAATAATAATAATAATAATAATAATAATAATATAATATTCTTTTGACAAGTTGTTTTACTTCGCACAGATCTTACGTTAACGACGGCATAGGAAAAGGCAAGAGTGAAAAGGATGCAGCCATCGCGTGCGTTAAGGTACAGCCCCAGCATTTATCTGCTGTGAACATAAGAAACCATGGCAAACCTTGTTCAGGTTTACCGAAAGTGGGCTACCAACTCACTATCTCCCGAATGCGAGCTCACAGCTGCGTGCCCCTACCCACACATGCAACACGCTCCTTAATAATAATAATAATAATAATAATAATAATAATAATAATAATAATAATAATAATAATAATAACCTGACATCATTTTCATAAATTTCAGTCGTGAATAATTTCCATTCCTGTACTTTTCGATTTGTCTTTCTAAAAACTCCATCTTGTTACGGATACGAAGTGGTTCTTAAAAAGATGACGATTTCATTCACACAGAGCATACTGATGAATATTACTCAACGCCGAGGAGATAAGAGAAATACACGAACTTCACCTGGAGACGAGACAGGTTCATGACTTAACAAAACAAGCTGCAGACAGTGACTTGACAGGCTGCTTGTTTACGTTTGTGAACGAATTGGAGACGAAACATGCAACGCCGTGCAAAACGCCCGATGGCTGGTGAAAGAAGGTAAGGAGGGAAGACGTGCGATTGACGGAAAATTCTTATTATGAATTCTTACAGTGAAATTTCATGGTGCTACGTTTCTTTTCCGCTGTGCATAGGTAAGAAAAATATGCAATTGCGCATGGCTTTTAGAGCCGGGAGTGTACGAGGACTCGCCAATTGCAGGTGTTTTAATTTGACTCCCGTAGGTGACCTGGGCGTCGTGGTGACGGTGAAATGATTATGAAGACGGCACATACACACAGCCTCCGTGCCAGCAGAATAAACCAATGATAGTTAGAATTCCCGACCCTGGCCTGAATCGAACTCGGGACCCCTGTGACCAAAGGCCAGCACACTAACCATATGGCCATATAGCCGGACTTCGCACAGGTTTCCGTTGAGAACAGGTGATGTAAGGTACATTGCACTCACGTGTTGTGTACTGGTAGTCTGAGGACCGAGGAGTTTTCTACTCACTTTACTATATTGTGGATAAACAGCACACTAGTCTACTTCACATAAGAGAGATATAAAAAAAGTTTTAACAGCTTTTCACGTGCCTCTGGAGGTCAACTAAGTAGATTTGGGATCGATTCCCACCTCAGCCATCCTCGAAGTGGTTTTCCGTGGTTTCCCATTTCTCCTTCAGGCAAATGCCGAGATGGTACCTAACTTCAGGCCACAGCCGCTTCCTTCCCACTTCCTTGTATATCTTCTCCGATCTTCCCATCCCCCACAAGGCCCCTGTTCAGCATAGCAGGTGTGGCCGCCTGGGCGAAGTATTGGTCGTCCTGCCCAGTTGTATACCCCGACCCCATATTTCACCCTCCAAGACACTGCAATTGAGGTGGTAGAGGTGGGATCCCTCGCTGAGTTTGAGGGAAAAAACCAACCCTTGAGGGTAAGCTGATTATGAAAGAAGGGAGGAAATAATAATAATAATAATAATAATAATAATAATAATAATAATAATAATAATAATAAGAAGAAGAAGAAGAAGAAGAAGAAGAAGAAGTAGAAGAAGACGCTATGTATGCAGCAGAGTCTCGTAATGAACAAGAAAAGTCTAGTGGGAAGCTAAAGAGAGGAAGTTTTTGAGAAAAAATCCTGGGTCCCATGAGTACAGAAGGCGTCACAACCACGAATTATACAAGCACGTGGAGAATACACTGACTTAGAAAATGTCATCGGCGTGAGGCCTCCTCTGGCCCTGCGAACTGCCGACACCAAATCGATTGCAGAGCGGCCGCCAATGCTGGACTGTTCGTGGGTGCAGGATCCATGGTACGGAGCCTGCGTTCCAGGACATCCCAGATATGCTCGATAGGGTTCATATCGGGGCTCCTGGGTGCCCATGGCAGTCGTTGGACCTCCGCTGCATGTTCCTGCAACCATTCCCGGGCGACGTGGGAGCGATGTGGCGGCGCGTTATCAACTTGAAACACCGCAGAACCGTCTGGGCGCTGGAAGGCCAAACATGGGTGGAGATGGTCTCCGAGCAGCTCAACTTACCGCGTAACATTCACAGTTTCTACCAGAACAAGTAGGAGGCCCATTCCATACCAGGAAAATGCACCCCAGACCATAACAGAGACACCAGCGCCCTGGATCTCACCTTCTAGGCAGGCGGGATCCATCGCTTCATGTGGTCTGCGCCATACACGGTGCCTCCCATCGGCATGGTGCAGTTGAAATCGTGATTCGTCCGACCATATCACGTTACTTCATTGTTCCAGTGTCCATCCCTGTTGACTGGTGACAAATACGCGTCGTTGTGCTCGATGACGTTGGGTTAATCGTGGTGCCGGCTCCCATACCCCATAGAACCCATGTTCCTACGGATTGTCCACTGGGAGACGTGTCTAGCACGGGCTGTGTTGAATTGAGCCGTGATTTGTTGCACGGTTGCCCGGTTGCCCGTCTGTCACTATTGACAATCTGTCTCAGATGTCGCCGGTCACGGTCATCGAGGGTGGCTGGAGGCCCGTCGTTCGTCTGTTGTGGACGGTGACACCCGCTTTCAACCATTCACGATACACCCTGGACACGGTCGATCGTGTGAAGCCGAATTACCGCACCACTTCCGAAATCGCACGTCCCATCCGTCGGGCACCGACCACCATACCCCGTTCGAACGGTGTCTGCTCACGGCGACGTTCAATGTTACATCTGCACAGCTACTGCTCACAAGGTCTCCTATACAACTGCCGCCGGCACAGGGGGCGTGTGGTGTGCAGACAACTCACCTGCGCATCAGTGCTCCGCCATCCCATGACATTTGCTCAGTCAGTGTTTAAGTGGCACAATTCGAAAAAGAAGTAGTGCCTTTTATATCCACGTGACAAGAGAGGAAAGGAGAACACCGGAGAAGAATGCAGGAGCACTGGGTGGCAGTTAAAGCTCGAAAAAGGAGACATTCGAACTGACGTGGACCCTAGTTGGCAGAAGCGAAGAAAAAAGAAAGCCCTTCTCTGTGGTGTAGTGTTTAGCTTGATTACCTGCTACCCCCAGAGGCCCGGATTCGATTTCCGGCTCTGCTACATCATTTTTGGAAAGTGGTGTGAGGGCTGGAACGGGGTCCACTCAGCCTCGTCAACTGGGTAGATGTGGGTTCGATTCCCACCTCAGCCATCCTCGAAGGGGTTTTTCGTGGTTTCCCATTTCTCCTTCAGGCAAATGCGGGGATGATACCTAACTTCAGGCCACAGCCGTTTCCTTCCCTCTTCCTCGTCTATCCGTTCCATTCTTTCCATTCCCACAAGGCCCCTGTTCGGCGTAACAGTTGAGACTGCCTGGGTATGGTACTGGTCTTCCTCCCCAGTTGTATTCCACGCTCCAGGACACTGACCTTGAGGTGGTAGTGGTGAGTAAGAGGGTAAGCAGATTAAGAAAGAATAATAACAAATGTTATTAACGTTGTATTACATTTATGGTTTGGTTTTAGGAGATGCCAAGATGCCGGAATTATGATCCCCATAGTTTATTCTACGTGATAGCAAATCTACCGACACTAGGCTACGTATACGTGAACCTTCAAATATCTCCTGACTTAGCCGCCTCCGAGCCCGCCAAGTGGAGTTCAGAGAGCCAGTGTTCTCCCGAATAAAAGCGACGGCTACATGTCAAATCCGAAGCCAACTTGCTCGGTACACAACAGTTTTGCTGGCCTTTCAACCGGCCGCGTTTCATAGAACCACACACGCTCAGCGAATAGTGAATGTAAACAAAATAGTTCTCAACCGCAATTACACGAGATCGCACCCCATCGATTCAAATCGATGAGAATGGTAGCTTAGGAATGGTCGGTTGCCTGAATTCTCACCCCTAACCACTAGAGAGCACTGAAGTACCAATTAAGGACTTATAATTTTTTTTAAATGCAGACAGTTTACGACCTCTGATCTACTTGATTCAGTTTCGTAAATTCTACTTGGCAATCACCCCTCATATTTGCCCGACTAAATTGTCTGAATGGTCAGCGTTGAGGCCTTCTGTTCACAGGTTCCCGGGTTCAGTTCCCGGCATGGTTGGGAGATTTAATCGCATATGATTAATAATTCTGACTCCGGAACTGGGAGTTTTGTTTTTTCCCAAAAATGTTCTCTTCATATTCTGACAACATACCACATTACCAACCACTACAGATGTGCGCAATAGTGATTACATCCCTCTACATAGAGTTGGCGTTAGAAAGACCATCGGCCGTAAAACAAGGCCAAATCCAGATGTTCGACACGGTTTGTACCTGTGACACAAGTTTGTGGGAAGGGCAGCAGCAGAAGAAGATTCGCTCTTCCAATTACCCACCTGTACTATTGGTACTCTATGTCCGAGGAGAAAGCCAGTGTCATGACTAAACTGAACATGGTTATCGAAGGGCTCCATTTTGGTACCAGATATCGTGTGTAGACCAGTGTTGGTGCTGACCGCTGGGGAGGGACCTGTCGGGAGCAGCAGGCAGGGGCGGGTTGACCCCACACATCATGAGGGCCAAGATCACGCCCCACTGCTCAAACCATGTTTTATAATCGATACCAAAAACCATTTGTCTTCAGAAACCTCTCAGTAATGCTTTTGAGATTGTGTGGCTGTAGAAACATACCTGCCTTATTGACAGTAACACTGAAGTTGTTAAGCTAATTTCAATGTCGTCTCTCATCTGGTGTTTTGAAAATTTCTTTACATCCATATTCACAAGTCGTGCTCCGGATGCCATTACTTAACACTGTGCATACCCGAGTGGCTTCTACACTGTCACAGCCATAAATGCTACTAGGACTTTATATATCTGGTGGGAACATAAGTCTGTTCGCATTGTATTCTATACAGCAAGAATATTCTTCCTGGAAGAGCCACAACCCGCCCTAGAGCAACGTTAACACAGGATGTACCTACACTGGGACTGAAATACTCTATGTCTAAGATACTATCTTAATATTATATTGGCGTATAGTGTGTGGTAGTATGAATAACTCTACCAAATTTCAATAATGTAGCTTTACTAGTTTCAAGGATATTAATTATTTTAAAATATTAATGTAGAAATAACTCAAATATTCTAAATGTCAAGCCTGCCAAACCGATCCAGATAGCACAATTTTTCTATAAATAGCTATTACCTTATTCTTACATAAATGAAACGGTGCATCGTTATTGCGTTGTATTAAAAAAATGAAATGGCGTATGGCATTTAGTGCCGGGAGTGTCCGAGGACAAGTTCGGTTCGCCAGGTGCAGGTCGTTTGATTTGACGCCCGTAGGCAATCTGTGCGTCATGATGAGGATGAAATGATGATGAAGACGTCACATACACCCAGCCCCCGTGCCAGCGAAATTAACCAATTATGGTTAAAATTCCCGACCTTGCCAGCAATGGAACCCGGGACCCCTGTGACCAAAGCCCAGCACGCTAACCATTTAGCCATAGAGCCGGACTTCAGTTGTATTATTTACTATGGAGATAGAACACTTTCCCCCCATTGAAGTTTATTTTTTGTAAAATTCTTAAAATCTTAAGGTTTGAACATTTTTACAGGCAAACAAGAAGTGAAAACCTAAAAGTAATACATACGTTTATATATAAAGTACTAAGAAGTAGGTATGTGAATTTACAAGAGAAAATCATCAGATCTGTAGCACGTAGCACATTTTATCCTTTATTTTTCTTAATCTCTTTACACTCCAGGATCGGTTCTTCTCTCGGAAGCAGCGAGGGATCCCGCCTCTACCGCCTCAAGGGCTCTGTCCTAGAGCGCCAGACTTTTGGTCGGGGATACAACTGGGGAGGAGTACCAGTACATCTCCCAGGCGGCCTCGCCTTCTATGCTGGACAGGGACCTTTTAGAGGTATGTGAAGATAGGAAGGGACAGGCAAGGAAGAGGAAAGGAAGCGGCCGTGGCCTTAAGTTAGGTACTATCCCGGCATTTGCCTGGAGGAGAATTGGGAGACCACGGGAAACCACTTCGAGGATAGCTGAGCTGGGAATCGAACCAACCTCTACTCAGTGGACCTCCCGAGGCTGAGTGGACCCCATTCCAGCCCTTGTAATACTTTTCGAATTTTTGTGGCAGAGCCGGGAATCGAACCCGTGCCTCCGGGGGTGGAAGCTAATCACACTAACCACTACACCACAAAGGCGGACCGTAGTCCATTTTATACGTGTGAAAATGTGAAACTGAGAAAATTGCATTTTTCTAAAATAATGCATATTTTTAATATTGTCAATTTTCCTCATTTTCCTTTTGCATTTAGGCTTATGTCAGTGAGTGGAGACTGAATGCGTTCTGTAATACACGCACTGAAAGCAATACAAGTTGCAAGAAACGTCACAACTACAATAAATTGCAAAAAAATAAAATGAAGGGACACTCTCTCTTGAATACCCGTTAGTAAACAGAAGTAACTCTGCGCACGATAATCTATAGTTATCACAAAAGTTGCAGGAATATAATTAGTTCATCTACTGATATTTTATAGGCAAATAAAATTTCCCATGGAATAAAAAAGTAAAATCTAAATGCAAAATGTGTTTATTTATTTCCTGATATTTTTATATGTTTATAGTTTTATATTTCACGTAGTAATAGTGCCTATATCCAACGCTAGATAGTAGCACAATGCAGGGTCAGTTGTACAGATGGTACTGCAATTCCATGTTTCATAACTATTCGATTAAAAGTGGATAAATGCGTGTGAAGGATAATGTTACTGTATGTGTGGAACGAACAGAAAGGGGCGTTTAAATGTCCTGCTGAGCCTCTACTTCTATTTGAATCCACAGGTTTTAAATGTCCTATAAATTAAACACTTTATTTCTCTTCTTAGAATATCACTTTGCATAATGTGTCAGGTGTATTACGTACTTGCTTTAAGGCTGAGGCTGCATAATTTAACTGTATTACTGAATTTGTTACTTTGTGTTAGTCACCACTCTAAATTTATTATTACTGTAAGAACTGCATTTTTAATTATATTATCAAGTTTGTCTTGTTTAGGTAGTTCATTGTATTCTTTGTATTGTTTTGTCTTCTTTTCCAGTTAATTTCGTAATGTAATTATTAATTTATTGTATACTGTGTGCATTGTAATTGGGCGAAAGCCTGTTATGTTCATCATTGTTTGTTTGTCCAACCCTTGTCTTGTTTCCCTACGTGGTTAGGTATGAGGTGAGAGGAATCTGTCGTGGCGGGTTTTTTATGACCAGATGCCCTTCCTGACGTCAACCTCATCAGAGGAGTTAATGAGAGATGACGTGATATATGATAGTAGGGAGAGGGTGAAACCCGGTGCCGGCACATAGCCTACTCCTGTCGAATAGCACCAAGGGGTCTGCTCAAGGCTTAACGTCCCCATCCGACGGACGAATCACCATCAACAGCGTCATATGCCCTCACTCCATATGAACACTGCGGAGAGGTTTGGAATTTAATCCAGGCTTTTGGCAACCAATCCAGTGATTAGAAATTGTATACCACCACGTCCCCTACCCTGCCGGCCAACATTCTGATGGTGAAATTTTTTTCGACCAACGGGACTCGAACCGGCTAACCTCGGTGTTAGACCGTTTTAGACTTCAGCGCCTTAACGATCATGGCCACCAGGCGGGCTGTTATGTTCATCATTAAATAAATAAATAAATAAATAAATAAATAAATAAATAAATAAATCCGTGATCGAAATTAATTTCATTCCTCTCAATAAGGCCCTGAAACAAGGAAACAGAATTTATAAATACGTCCTTGGGAAGTTAAAATTCAATCAAAATGTCTTAGAACAATACCACCAGCAAGTGACTTTTGAATCTCATAAATGGACGGACATCGCCTCCAAGATCCAACAAGCAGCTAATACTGTAATCCTGACAGCTAAGAAGAAAAATCTTAGACGGTGGAATGTGGTCTGTGATGAAGTGCTGACTCAAAGAACAAATGCCTGGAAATAGTGGAACTCGACCCGAAGATCTGAGGATTTCGATGTGTTCCGTGAAGCTTGAAAAGAAGCACCCAGAACTTTCCGAAGGGCCAAGCGACTATATGAGAAACAGCAGTTAGAACAGATCGATCAGGATTTCCGGAAAAACAATTCCAGATACTTCTATCAAGCATTCAAGACTAATTTGAGAGGGTACCAAACCCCCAGCCTTTGTTTTAGGGATGAAAATGGAAATCTGGGCTTGACCAACAAAGAAAACTGTACGATCATATATCGGTACTCTGAAAACCTTCTTAATTGTGATGAACCAAAAGAAAGATTCCCTGTGTGCGACACGATCCACAAACTACCCAACTCACCCCCTCCTTGTAAAGAGGAGATAAAACAGATTATACACAGCTTAAAGAATAATAAGACAGCTGGTGAAGATTCGATGGTGGCAGAACTATTGAAGCTGGCAAATGATGAAACTCTAGATGTACTAGTCAAACCTTTTGAAGATATCTGGAGAACTAGGATGATACCAACTGAATGGCTGTCAGCACTCATCCACCCTCTGCACAAGAAAGGTGATAAAAATGTCGACAACTACAGGGGGATCTCATTAGTATCTCTTCCCTATCAGATTCTCCCCAAAGCAGTTCAGAACAGAATAGAAGCTCACCTTGACCAACAGACTGGGGAATACCAAACTGGCTTCAGAAAAAGCCGTTCATGCCCAGAACAAATCTTTAACCCGAAGGGCATCATAAGGTACAAGAAGACAGGAGGACACAGCTACGTGGTTGTGTTTGTTGACTTTCAGAAAGCATATGACTCCATTGACCGTGAGTCATAATGAATATTTTGGAAGAGTTTGGAGTGGACGATACGTCAAGAAATTTGATCAAACAAACTCTAACCAACACAGCGTCGAAAGTAAAATTTGTGGGTGAGATCTCAGAACCGATTACAATCAGAACGGGTGTAAGACAGGGAGATGGACTATCCCCACTCCTCTTCAACTGTGTTTTGGAAAAAGTCATTTGAGAGTGGATTGTTAGACCAAGAAGGAACAAAGGAAGATCGGTTCAGGCTTGGTCCTAAGCACAAAGTGGTTTACGTTGACTGCCTGGCCTTTGCGGATGATGTGGCCATTTTTGCTAACAACATAGATTCAGCAGTCAACAAGATCAATAGGCTGTTAGAAGTTGCTG
Organism: Anabrus simplex; assembly: GCF_040414725.1. Taxonomy (NCBI): domain Eukaryota; kingdom Metazoa; phylum Arthropoda; class Insecta; order Orthoptera; family Tettigoniidae; genus Anabrus; species Anabrus simplex. The sequence goes on along the minus strand of NC_090265.1, from coordinate 1,769,316,979 downwards.
AAAAGGTAGGACTCGAAATTTCTATGCCGAAAACAAAATATATTACAAACATCTGTAATGGACCTGAATGGACGATCACTAAACTTGGAAAAATCGGTCGTGTCAAGAATTGCAGATGTCTTGGTGAAGTCATCCAGCAGAATGGATTAGAAGAGGAAGCAATCAATGTCAGGATGAGGAAGTTAGACCAGGCATATCGAATGACAAAAATGTCTATAATAAAAAGTCTACGCGTATAGGGGCCAAGTTCAGACACTATGACACTCAGCTGTAAACCCTGAGGGATTATGTGCGTCTGAAACTTTGACGTCAAGTAGTAAAGGTCAAGCTGACCTGCTGGAAAAAAGAGAGCGCAGGATACTAAGAAAAATCCTAGGTAATAGATGGATTGATGGACAGTGGCAAATGAGACCAAATGAGGATTTGTACAGCGTCAATTAAGAAGAGACGGTCATCGCTTGAGGATGGCTGATGATCGACTAACAAAAAGAATATGGAATTTATTTCAATCTAAGGCAACAAGGCCGAGATGGTTCCAGGAATACGAAAAAGATCTGAGGAAGATTGGTATTTAGGACCAAGAAATTCATGACAGGAAGGCATTCAGAAGATTGGTGAACAACTATCAAGGTTTCAAAATGGCATCCATTTCCAGAAGACGGAAAGGACCTTTGTCTGAAGAGCATAAACAGGCACTCGTTGCTGGGCTCAAAAGATACTGTCAAGAAGCCAAAGCCGGAACAAGAACAAGACCTAGACACTAAAATGAACGTGGTTGTTACCACGCAGTCCATAGAGGCTCAACTCCATGTTTTAAAAAAATTAATATTTCATGTAAGAAAGAGTTTCATGTACTATACTGGTACATTGCGTTCTTGTGTGTTTCTCATGATTATATGTAGATTTGTAGAAAATAAGATATACCGGGCGAGTTTTCCGTGAGGTTAGAGGCGCGCAGTTGTGAGCTCGCATCCGGGAGATAATGGGTTCGAATCCCACCGTCGGCAGCCCTGAAAATGTTTTTCCGTGGTTTACCATTTTCACACCATGCAAATGCTGGGGCTGTACATTAATTAAGGCCACGGCCGCTTCCTTCCCATTCCTAGACCTTTCTTGTACCATCGTTGCTATAAAACGTTTCTGTGTCGGTGCGACGTAAAGCAAATAGCAAAAAAAAATCGAACGTGGAAGTAAAGAGTTTCTGGACACATGCCCATTCTTTTACGTGCGAGAAATGTGTCCTAAAAGTTACACCCCTTGTATCCAGGAAGTTTACTTTGTGTACTTGCAGTGTTACGGTTTTAATTGTGTTGTTTTCCTGGTTAATCTATGCCATTTCACTTCGCCGTCTCACACACATATTAAGACTTAACCCAGTTATTGTGCCCTCTACTGTCGGCAAGGTCGTGACGTGCAAGCTCAAGACACACCCATTTCTTAATTAGTGCGGGAGACCTCCTCGGGAAGAGGTACGGGTCAATGACACGTCGAGCAGGTGCTGCACCGGCAGCTCGACCAGATTTATGGCTCAGAGTGAGGCAGGCTTAAAACAGTAGCTCGTATTGTCTGACGTGTTAACATCCACCTTTTGATTTCTCGAGGGTAAAGAGACACACACTTTCTCTTCCTTCTATAACGAGTTACTTCCGAGAGGGACTGTGACATTTCTCAAGCGCAGTTGGAGTGCTAGGAATCAAAACATTGACTTTTACACACTTTTGGTCCACGAAATGTACACAAATAAAGCTGTAGGTAGTCCGCTATCGGTAATTTCGTTTATTTGACCAATTTTCGGATATTTACACTTTTTGATCAGCTCAAGATCGCATCACTGGTTTTGAGCTTTCATGTCTGTTTGTCTGTCTGTCTATTTGTCTGTTTGTTCTACAATCATGACGAAACGGCTGGATATATTGCGAACAAACTTCATACCTCGAGTATGCTCATCCAAGATCAAGTTTTGATATGCATATGATTTAAAAATCACGAAAGAGATGGGGGTTTACAGGGAGGCTAAACGAGTTATTTGAGATTTTCTCATACAATATTGATTTTCTGTAACTTCTGCGGACTATATGTGAAATAACCCTTCATTTTACATTTTAAAATATCTACATAATATCGCTAACTCTTCAAGTGACGGAGATAAGTAATATTGTCTACGGGTTTCATTCTCCGCGTCAAGTGACTAACACCCTCGCAGGCCGGCAACCGAACTTACAGGTTACTATGGCTGCTTGCCAGCAGGGCAATTGCGTCATCATTCGTGTAAACTCGTGCTTGTTCGTTGGGTAAAACGCAAGAAAGGCTTCAAGCTGCCATTCCTCGGGATATTTGCGGAATACCGTTGGAGGCTGCAATCGTCTTCGAATAGCTCTGGGTGTGGCTCTTAATATTTCAACATTACTGTGGAGTTTGACTCATTATTTCACACCGTAAGGATTTTTCCTGGCATTTGTTATAATTTTTCCTGCATTTCTCTTCTACTTCCATTTTCTGCTTTAATTTCTCCTCTTTGCGTTGACTCCTTAGGCTCAAGTAATAACACTAAAAGTCATGTTGTTATGTGAATATCTAAGAATCCCTGCGCCTAAATTTCTCCTCTGTTACCGCTTTCTTTATTCCATATCATCACAATTTAGTGAGGGAAATTTATTTTTTTCAATACATTTTACATATTTGTCCTATCCTGTCCTCAGTTATTATCCTATCTTAAATTGATTTCAAATTCCTTTGTGGATCAGTCGTAAAGTATCGGTCTCTGGTTACGAATATCGTTGGTTCACACCCGACAGTGGTAGTCGGATTTTTGAAGGACGGAAACAACTCTATTCGATTCTCCTGTCGTTCGATATCGGAATATAGAAGATATCTGGTGACAAATTTCGTCATTACCTCACAAAACTTAGCAATAGATCCCTCTAGAGAGTTTTGCTGTCTCTGTGGTTTGTTGGATTCAATCGGAACTTTGAAACTGACACTTGGTCAGCCTAAATGGTGTGAAGTCAAAATCGATTATTATTCTATTAAGAAATTAAGAAAGATTCTAGATAATGCGGTATATCACCTTCAGATGTCCACATATAGAGCCTTCTCCGCAACTATCAAAACTATCTCTGGAATTCTTGCCGTCCCAGGAGAAAGTATGTAGCACCTTCATCACTTGGGTCCGTCCACTTTTCCATGTTTTTGGTGGTGTTCTCGGTTAGCGTCCAAGTCTTGGCACCATACAATAAGACAGAAAATACATAACAACCTTGATCGTAAAGTCTGTTACAGAGCAGTTTGTTAATTCTCTTGAATGCAGTCCTTGCCTGTTCATGTCCGGGACCTGATTTCAACAGCTTTGTTCCACCTGCGATGAAATACTCTGCCAATACACCTAAAGCGTTGGACTTGCTCCAGTGATATGCCAGCTACTGTCAAGTTAACTGGTTGAATGACATGTTTACTTACGACCATCACTTTGGTCTTTTTCGTGTTTAAACGTACATCCGCTGCAGCACTGTGTTCAACCACACAGTTTAGAAATGTCTTCAGAACTTCAGCACTTGTTGCAAGCAGAACGGTATCATCTGCCCTCCTGTTTTCCTTTTAGTGCTTCCAAAATATATTTTGAGAGTAAATATTGAAAAGGAGTGGAGATAGAACACTGCCTTGCTTCACTCCTTGCTTTATTCAATAGCACAGGCGTTAGTGCTGTCTCGTAACTTACACATAATTTAAAAACTGCAAATAATACATAATACACGTTATTTTGACAACAGGTTTTTAAAAGGAGGATAAATCGCAGAATGTGGAGTGGGGAGGAACTCCGTCGTGACGGGAACTCATATGAAGACAGAAACCTCGCAAAAAGCAATGTCTGTCACAAATTTAGAAGTGACAAATATAACCTGAAACAATTGATCAAAAATGGCAAGATTGAAGGGAAACGTGGGAGTTGCGGAGAAGAGGAGAACTCGATCCTGGATGAGGAACTTCCGACAGTGATTCGACATCCATGACACCACAACTCTGATACGAGGAAGCTTTTACATCTCACCAATACAGCTAGGTTTTACGGCCACGATGGCATAGGAAAGGGCTAGGAGAGGGAAACGGCCGTGGCCTTAATTAAGGTACAACCGTGCATTTGCCTGGTATGAAAATAGGAAACAACGGAAAGCCATGTACAGGGCTGGCTCTATAATAGTCACCACGCTTCTGCGTTAGGAGACGGCACAAGAAATATAATAATAATAAGAAGAAGAAGTAAGTTTCACTAAAAGGAAAAGTCCTGCCCGTTTTAATTACTGTGCTGATGGGGTGATAGAACTTGAATGTGATCACTTGTAAGTACCTAGGTTTTAAGTGAATAAGTTCGTTGACTGGCACCTATCACGTAGGCAACACAATGCACACCTACGTACGACCGTTCGTGGACTAGCACCTACAGTGCAGGCAACACAACGTACAACTGCGTACTGCTGTCGATCAGTTTTGGGGCAGACACTTGCATTTCAAGCACCACCTAGTCTTTTGTCGCGCCTTTTCACGACATTTTCCCATCTTGCTGATAAGGCCGATTTCGCCGCCTTCATCTCAAATGTTTCGCTAACGGATTTGCCTACATTTTGGCAGAACTTGAAATTTTTCCAGTGCTCAAAGAATAGGACATTCTCAAGTTCCGCCTTTCACACTGAACTACCCTTCATAACGTAGACACTGTATGTACTCAACTACCTCCTACTGGGACTAGCGAAGTGCTGTCCTGTAGTGTAGTGCACCGCAGTGACACTATGTGGCCAGTCCACGAATTTAATGACTCTACTACGTATGACCATTTCAACAGTCACATTGACGAGATGTCCGACTCGTTGGCTGAACGGTCAGCGTACTGGCCTTCGGTTCAGAAGGTCCCGGGTTAGATTCCCGGCCGGGTCGGCGCTTTTAACCTTAATTGGTTAATTCCAATGGCACGGGGGCTGGGTGTATATGTTATCTTTATCATCATATCATCCTCATTACGACGCGCAGGTCGCATATGGGAGTCAAATACAAATACCTGCACCTGGCAAGCCGAACCCGTCATGGGATATCCCGGCACTAAAAGCCATTTCATTTTTCATTGACCAGATTGTAAAGAAAGGATACAAATTACTTCACACTGTTATCAGGATATTTAAGTATTATAGTAAAGATGTAAAGGAGAGGTGTATAAGTCTCTGGTAAGACTCCAAGTGTACGTTTCCGGTGTATAGACCCACGCCAGGATTGCTTAATACGATGACTGGAGATGAACCAAAGGAAGCCAGAATGATTTGTTCTTGGTGATATCCGACGAAGGAGTACTGTTACGAAAATGTTGCAAAGTGTCGGCTGGAAGACTTCGAAGTAAGGAGACGAACTTCTCGATTAAGCGGAATGTTTCAAGCTGTCAGAGGAGAGAGAACGTGGAATGGCATTATCAGAAGAATAAGCTTGAGTGGAGTTTTTAAAGATAGGACAGATCATAATACGAAGATAAAATTGGAATTCAAGAGGAAAAGTTCGTGAAATTTCCAAGTTCTTTGAAAATATTTAAGGTAAACTTAGGTAAACAACTGATAGACAGTCTGTCACCTGGGCGGCAGAAGAAGATGCATCATTCCTTAGGAATTTCGATACCGTTACGCAAAAGCTCGAATTACAACGATCACTAATAGGTAGATGCACCTGTTTTTCGCAAAACGCGAAATCGCAAAAGTTTTGTGAAATATTTTAAACTTGGCCCAAAACTCGAAATTATTTATCTTTGAGCAAAATCGCGGAATAACTGACGAATTTTTTTGGAATTGCTCTTTAATCCAAGAAGCATAGTAAAAGCTGATTTAAAAATGATGAGGTCTCTCATCTAACAAAGCAAATTCCCATCCTATGAGAACTTTCAACATCAGAATATCTTGAACCACACATGGTGTTTAGGGATCTAGTTGGTTGATCATATACATCAGATTACGATATTGATGTGATTACCACTCTTATTTCCCCAACATCAGAATATGGGCATCTTGTGAAAGCTACAGCCAGGGCTTTATAGATCCCAGCCAGTAATGTTGATAGCAAGGGGATATTTTCAACGTATTGTAATATAATATCTGGCAGGAGAACAGCTCTTACTCCCATTAATCTGAAATTCGTGGTACCTCTTGTCTTTTTCAGACTGGTGTGTAATTTGTGTAGGTAGGCAGGATAAAATTTGTCCAAGCATCCATGCTTTGTTATGTGTAATATGTTTTTCATCAGAAGAATAACTCTCATGTTTCATGCACTTATGTAAAAATAGAATATGTTTTACTGCAAAAAAGCTATCAACTATCTTTTGGCTTAGCATTTATTGCAGAAAGGTGAAAATAAAGTAAGCGGAATTTTTGAGTGAATAAAATAAAAATTGCGAGAAATATACCGAAAGAACTTTTTAAATGATGAAATTAGGGAATAATTTTCACCACAAACAGGTGCCTCTACTAACAGGAACAGAAGTAATACACAACAAGCCTTTCTTGACTTGTCTTCATAAGCTCCATCGTACAATTCTACCTGATTGCCGCATTGTTAAATATAGCAACAAACCGTAACGCTACTCTACTCCTCTAATCATAAACAACCCCATGTGATAGCTCAGTTGGTGGGAGATAAATTTTCAGAATTTACGAGCCTCTTCACTAGGACATTAATGTCTACCCATCACTGAGCAACAAGGTAATACTACACAGCTCTTCGAAGCGAGGGAGAAATATTGTCGTAATGTAAAAAGAAAAAGTATACACATATGATGCACATACACATACATTTCTTTACAATTAGCTTTACGTTGCACTGACAATGACAGTCTTATGGAGATGATAGGATAGGAAAGAGCTATATGTTGGAAGGAATTCTGTGGACTTGATTAAGCATTTGCATGGTGTAAAAATGGGAAACCACGGAAATCAACATCAGTGCTGTCGCACAGGTCAGCTGTCAGATTCGGTATCAACTAATTAGCTAGCCTGATCCTAAATTATAATGAATTTAGAAATCTATCAAACATCTCCCTTAGTAAATTATACCAATCCCTAATTCCTCTCCCTATAAAGGAGTATCTGTCCCAATATGTCCTCTTGAATTCCAACTTTACCTTCCTTACATTTAAAATCACCAGTCGAGATTTTCCATCTACTAATGCTATTCTAAGCCATCTCTCCTCCAACATGGCGGAACATTCCACGTAGTCAAGCAGATCGTCTCCTTACTCTCAAGTCTTCAAAGTACAAAGTTTCCAACATTTTCGCAACATTACTCTTTCGTCGGAAATCCCTCAGGAAAATCGTGCTGGTTTCCTTTGGATTTTTTCTAGTTCTCGAATCAAGTAATAGTGATGAGGGTCTCATAAACTAGAACAATGTTTCTCCATCTGGGATGCGCGCGCCCCTGGGAAGGCGTTGCAGAATTTCAGAGGAGGCGTGTTGAGCAATGAAAAACACACACACACGAATTCGCTTAACAGAAATAAGTTGTGAAAAAGAAAAGAATTTACACGAAAAATTATCATCGTCACCGCTAAATCGTACACGCAAAAAAAAAAAAAGTTTTTCCTAAAATTGTTATACTTTATAGTAGACTGACGTTTGGACAAAGAATTTGTGTTAATGAATTGTGTAATGAATTTTTCAAAAATTGCAAATATACAGTAATTTTTATCATGAAGTATAATAAAAGTTATTGCATTTTATATAATACTAGCTGTAGTACCCGGCGTTGTCCGGGTAGCTTTTGAATGTTTACCTTTAGTATTTGTATCACCAGTTAGTTAAGTGTGAAGTGGATGCTTATTGATTTCGTTTTGAGATATTGATTTTACGACCTATTATGTAGTTTTATAGTTATTAGCATGTATCTGATTTCAAGTTTTAGATTATTTAATTTTTGAGTCAAACCTTGTCCTTGGGGAAGCTAGAATTGACTGGGAAGGATTTGATTCTTTCCAAACAAAAAATAGTAATAATTATATGTATTTACCAGTCGCACCGTTCATAATGATGTACACGATTTCGGCAGCCATTGAGACTGTCACAATCAGCCTAGTGACCCCAAAAGCAGGGTATTCAACACTAATCTCGGTCATTTTATACTATATACTTTTAAGCCCTTCTGAGCTCCTGTCTCAGTGGATACTGAAAGTGGACTTAAGCGATACACAGAGCGTCACAGTTCGTATAAAAGACACTTAAACAATGGATTTCGACTTTAATATCGGTGATTTTCCATCATTTTTGCACGTCAGCCCCTCTCATTCCCCACCCCCAGCGGAGGCTGTGATTTTTCATCTCCATAGTATTTTTTCTAAGATGGTAAGTCATATGTGTTCCAAGTTTCGTTGAGAGCAATTCTGGAACATACCCACATACAGTACATCCATAATATCTGTTATATTTCCATTCATTTTCACCCCCTCTCAACCTCCATACTGATTGCGGCTGAAGTATGACTTAACCATTCAGAGTGTCACAGATCAACTCTGTGACCTCGTAAAGAACGTATTTGACATTAATATCAGTAAAAAATCGTTTATTTTTATATTTCACCATTTCCCCTAGGTGTGCTAGGGGTGTTTTTCCCCAACAATTTTTTTTTTCAGATAGGAAGTCATACGTGTAATAATTTTATATGAGGGCTATGCTGGATGAAAAATACATCCATATTTTTGGTCACTTTGAACATTTTCCTTTCCACCCCTTTTAATATCCATGCCGATAGGGGCTGAACAACAACAACAACTGGAGTGTCATTATTCACCTCAGCGACCTCGAAAAGCATGGACTGTACACGAATATTTGTCGCTATCTATTATTTTTTATATTTCACCCATCTTCCTGTGTTTTTTTAATAATTCACCCTCGCCCCTAGGGGTGCTAGGTGTATCTGACCCCACAGTAATGTTTCCTATATAGTAAGTCATGTGTATACCAAGTTTGGTTGAGAGGTATGCTAGAGCATACACACATACGTCTTTAAACTCTGCCCCTGTGGACATTATCTTTTCTTTACCGGTTCTAACTCGCCTGCCGATTAGGACTAAACTTAACGTTAAACAGCATCCCGAGTGTCACAGTCCATCTCAGCGATCCTCAAAACTATGGATTAAACACAAATATCGGTCGTTTTCGTTTAATGTTAACATTTCAGCTCTAGGGTCCTCTTACCCCAAAGGTATTGTTTTTCCACCTTAGGTTGAGAATTATGCTGGAATATACACATATACGTCCATATTCTCGGTCATTTTGGAAGTTTTGTTTTTCACTTCTTCTCACCGCTATGCAAAAGGACTTGGACTTCTAAAAAATTCGGAGCGTTACTATACATCTCAGCGACCCCGAAAAGAATGGATTCGACACTATTTTCGATTATTTCTACATATCACCCCCTCGTAGTTGAGCTTGGCGTTGTCATACCTCCACGCACTTTGTCTCCTCATAATAAGTCATAAGTGACTAAGTTTGTTTGAAATCGCACCCGTAGTCCCGAAAAGTATGGATTCAACACTAATATTGTTATATTTCGTCCCCTTGTCTAAGGCTTGTAGGGGTGTCTTTCCCCCACAGTATTTTTTTCTAGATAGTAGGTAATATTTGTACCAAGTTCAGCTGACAATTATATTGGAACGTACACACAAACATCCATAAACTCGATCATTTGGATATTTTCTTTTCTTCACTTCTTCTTACCCGCCTGCCAATTGGGGATCAACTTGGACTTAAACGACAACCGGAGTATCACTCTTCAATTCAGCGACCCCGATGATGTGACCCTATTTTCGATTATTTTTATATCTCAGCCTTTCCAACACCTAACCTTACGGGTGCTAATTTTTCAATTTATCTCCTAATAGTAATTCATAAGTGTACCAGGTTTTTATGAATCGCTCCAGTAGTCCGGAAAAGTATTATTGTTCGCTTTTTGTTACGTATATAAATCACCACTCCTCTAGAGGTTCCAGGGGTATCTTATCGTAAAGAGTACTTTCTCCAGATAGTAAGTCATACTTGTATCAATTTTGGTTGAAAGCTACGCTGTAACATACATAGGCTACGGTACGTCCATTATTTCGGTCATGTTTTAAAATCTCTGTTTTACCCCTTCTCCCCCTATGCCAAAGGGGATGAAATATAATTTATAAAAATATCCGGAGTGTCATTATTAATCTTAGGGACCCCAAAAATATGGATGCCAAACTATTTTCGTTTATTTTTACTTAAAACTTCCCCCGGGCCCCAAACCCCAAAGGGGAATAAACTTGCACTCATATTTTATAAGTGAGACGAATTATCTCAGTGCCCACGAAAACTACCGATTCGACACTGTTTTAGATTACTTTGTATAACACTCTCCCTCTTCCCCACCTCGAAGGGGATGAACTTGGTTTATAAAATTCTGGAATGTCACTGTTCATATCAGCGACCCCGAAAAGTATGGATTCGACAATACTTTCGATGATTTTTATATCTCAAACGCTCTCCACCCTCACGCGTAAGGTTGCCTGGGGTGTCTCATCATACTAAAAATCCGGAGTGTCGCTATTCATCTCAGCGACACCGAAAAGTATCGACTGAACACTACTTTCGATGATTTTTATATCTCACCCCCTCCCCTCCTACCCCTAAGTGTAGCTGGGGTGTCTAACCCACACGTGGTTTGTCTCATGATACTAAAAATTCGGAGTGACGCTATTCATCTCATTGACCCTGAAAAATGTTGATTCGACATTATTTTCGGCTATTTTTATGCATCACTCCGCCTTCGCCCCCACCCAAAAGGGGGCTGAAATTGGACTTTAAAAAATTCCGGAGTAATATTATTCATCTCACTGAATCCGAAAACGATGGATTCGACACTAATTTCGTATATGTTTATATATGACCCCCCTCGCTGTCAGCGGAGAGATGGCGTGGAATGACATTAGTAGACGAATAAGTTTGAATGGCGTTTATAAAAGTAGGAAAGATCACAATATGAAGATCAAGTTGGAATTCAAGAGCACAAACTGGGGCAAATATTCATTTATAGGAAGGGGAGTTAGGGATTGGAATAACTTACCAAGAGAGATGTTCAATAAATTTCCTATTTCTTTGAAATCATTTAGGAAAAGGCTAGGAAAACAACAAATAGGGAATCTGCCACCTGGGCGACTGCCCTAAATGCAGATCAGTATTGATTGATTGATTGATTGAATGATTGATTACTTTGATATATCACTCCCCCCTCGAACCCTCCCAAGAGGTGGCTGAATTTGGACTTGAAAGAATTCCGGAGTATCACTATTCATCTCAGTGAATCCGAAAACTATATATTTGACACTATTTTCGTATATTTGATATGTGGCACCCCTTGCCCCCCACCCATATGGATGCATGGGGTGTCTTACCCGCACGCAGTTTGTCAAAAGTAATCCGGAGTGTCACTATTCATCCCAGCGACCCCGAAAAGGAAGGATTCGACACTATTTCCTGTTACTTTGATGTATCACTCCCCCCTCGCCCCCTCCCAAAAGGGGGCTGAATTTGGACTATTTCGGAGTATCACTATTCATCTCAGCGAATCCGAAAACAATGGATTCGACACTATTTTCGTATATTTTTATATGTGACTCCCCTCGACCCCCCTGCAAAGGGTAATTGTGGTGTCTTACCCCCCACGCGGTTTGTCTCCTGATACTAAGTCGTAAGTGTACCAAGCTTGGTGTAAATCACTCCAGTGGTTTAGGAGGAGATGTAATACATACATACATACATACATACATACATACATACATACATACATACATACATACATACATACATACATACATACATACATACATACATACATACATACATACATACATACATACATACGTACATACATACTGTGCCCTTTTCAAGGCAATTCGCTTATGGGTGCAATACATACATACATACATACATACAATGACATTTATATATAGATTTTGCACAAACTTTTTTCTACGTGTTTAAGATGTGTAAAAATGATAGTAAAGCAATAAATCAACTGATAAATATGAATGTATGACAAATTTACATGAAAAAAATAATTTTCACATTGTTATTTTATTTTCAAATTGCATTGTGCAGTTTCCATCGACATATCTATGTGATTCTGAGTATTCTACGCTCACTTGCATCAAAATACCGAGCCTGGGTAGATGAAGAAAGTGGTCTGAGGTATACACTATCACAGTTGGAACCAAAAATTAAAAGACTTATGAATGAAAAACAGTGCCAAGCCTTTCTTTAATAATTAATTCTGTTCTTACAAAATTAAAAGGAAATGTTGTAGATTGAAATGCTAATTGCAGTAATAAATTCTGTTCTCATTCGTACCTCTTCTAATGGTACAATACTAAGCGTATGGCCTCCGTGACCTTCTGCAGATATTTTGATTTAACGCTATTTAGGCTACCTGCAATAAAAATTTCTATGCTCCGTTTTACTCCAACAGGAGATGCCTCAGTGGATCATTGATAAGAGTGTCAAACTCTTGATTTCAAGTTCGTAGGGTCGAGCACAGATCCCTGAGGTTCACCCAGCCTACTCCAATACTGTAATTTGTTTTATTCTCCTGTATTATTATTTGTGTTTTTGTGACTTTCTTTTCAAAGTGTTTGTAATGTAATTATTACTTTGACAAGTGTAATATTATGTATAAAGCACTCATAATTATAAATAATAAATTCATTATAAGCTAATATATTTTTCGAGATATTAACCCTATGAGAAAAGTATAACTTTTCGAAATCAATAATTCAATAGCGGCGTGAAATAACTTACGGACTAAAAGTGGGTACAGTCCCACAAATTTTGAGAACCAATGTGCTAGAACCTCATTGTAATATTACCACTGACTTATATTTTACATCGTTACTACACCCCTAAGTACATGAAGTGATCTGTAAACTTTATATACAATTCCGTTTATTTTATTACCCCAATGAAGAACTTCCGTTATATGAATACCTATACTTGGGCTATTGCCAACCCACCAACACAGTAATTAAAAATGAGGTCCCTTCTCCTTTTGGAAAAACTCACAATCTGACTTTTCACCCAGTTTACCATCATACTCTTGTCCGCTATCCATTTCACATCGTTGTCGACGTCTTTTCGCAGTCGATCAACCGGTTTTTATCAGCCCCACGTCTTGAATATTCTTCCATACGCAAGGTTCCATCAATTTCTGTTTCACCTGCCCATCCCAGATTATCTTATTTACCATTTGTTGAACATGCTTTCTCATTCATATTACCAACGCCGTTAATATTTGGTAAATACGTATCACCTGTTACAGTCATGTTTCTCAAATAATTCTGCCTCATCTCCACACTTTTCAGTTCTGTACCCTTGAAAAACGTATCTATTATCTATTATATTTAAAGATAGCCTTATACATATAATCTTTTTTTTTTTTCATCCTTAACTCCTCATACCGTACATTCGAATCTATCCTGTCTCTACGATAAACACCATTGCCCCTTCCGTAATATCTACCTTCTCAGGTATGATTCAACTCCTGATAAAATATTTTGAATTCTATTCCTTTCCTTGCAATTCTTCTACAGTTAACCATTAACAACACTATGCTATCCCTACTTCAATTTCAGTTCCCTGTACTCTCATCATTGATGTATAGCCACCCCGTTTCCCTGAATATACGCTTCTGTAACTCTTCTAAACAAGAACACATACCTACCACTGCGGTTCAAGTGAAGGCCATCTGAGCGCAGACCCATATTTTCCTAAGCGTTCAAGAAAGTATCCGAGCAGCGCATGGAGCAATTTCTTAGCGATATACCTTACCTGACCTATTAATGACGAATGCCCCTCTAGTCCTCTAGTAACTGAGTAAAATATTTTTCAGCAAGCTGTAATTCAGCCCAATATTAGTTTCAGTTTGTACGTTTACCATCACTGAATAAAATCCAGTCCGTTTTCAAAAATACAACAAGAAATACCTTTAAGAATCATACGAGATAGCAACATGCTTATCTGCCGAATAGAGTAGTTTTCTCTACGCCAGACAGCCTTTCACCCTAGCAATTAACCTCGTAATGCTTTCGGAGCAAGCTGGGTGAACCTCAGGGATCTGTGCTCGACGCTACGAACTTGACTTCAAGTGTTTGACACTTTTATCACCGATCCACTGACGCAGATCGTGATGGAGCAAAACGGAACATTGTTACGCAGGTAGCTTAAATAGCTATATCTGCAGAGGCCATACGCTTAGTATTGTACCAGGAGAAGAGATACGAATGAGAACGGAAGTTGACAGTCTCAAAATCGACATCGAGGGTAAATGTAACTGTAAATCAAATACATTAGAACAGTCATTAAGTTCGTAGACTGGCCATCAGGTACCTGTGGTGCACTGCAGCTGATTGGTTGCACCACATGATATCACCGTGACAGCTTTTCGCAGCAGCCAACCGGAGGTAGTTGCGTACATACCAGTGTCTCCTTTATGAAGGGTAGTTCAGTGTGAGCGACGTAAATTGAAAATGTCCTAGCTTGATTAAAGGACAAATGACAGGTTCTGCAAAAATTAGGCAAATCCGCTAGCGAAACTTTTGAGAAGGTGATGAAGGCAAATCACCACGACGGGAAAGAGTCCCGAAAAGTCACGTCAAAAGACTTCGTGGTGCTTGAACTGTAGGCGCCAGTCGATGAACTGATCAACGGTATTACGGAATTGTACGCTGTGTTGCCGACAGTGTAGGTGGTAGTCCGCGAACTTATTAACTGCAGTACGTACGTGTATACTGTGTTGCCTATATTGTGGGTGCCAGACTCTGAACTTCTTCACTGCAGTACGTATACTGTGTTGCCTACATTGTAAGCGCCAGACTCTGAACTTCTTCACTACAGTACGTAGGTGTATACTGTGTTGCCTGTGTTGTGGGTGCCAGTCCTCGAACTTACGGCCTGCAGGATGCAAGTGTACACTATGTTGCCTACATTGTAGCTGCCAATCCACTACGTTATTGACTGTAGTAGTATTACAGCAGCAACGGCGACACTTAAAACCAATTGGGATGTGTGGGATATTTTCATTACTGACAACTGATAATCGTTCGTGTGATACTTACCATTATTTCATTAACTTCAATAATTTAGCGTCGTAAATTGCGAGCTATGATATTCCATGCCGATATCAGTGATCACTGAACAACAAATCCGCGCAGTGGATGGAAGAGTGAACGTAGATAATAGTTATTATAAACATGCCACATGGTAGAGATAAAACAGATATGAATTAATAGACCAGACAGAAATCACTGCATTATATCATTTCAGTTTATTGCGCTGCTATTGACAACAAGGTATGGCCTATATTAATAAAATGTTTGAAAAATAATTCAGTAACTTTCCCTCTAATCCAAATACAGTATTCAGTATTCAGCATTCAGTGCTTGCAGCTGCCATCTGGTCTTCATACTATGAACTCCTTTCTTAGAAAAAAATGCTAGTCACTCTAATACATGGAAGGTTTCCGGCGACGCAGGAAGGGAAAGGTCTGGGATTAGGAAGGTAGCAGCCATCGCCTTAATTAAGGTACATTCCCGGCATTTCCTGGTGTGAAAATGGGGAAACTACGGAAAACCATCTTAACGGCTGCCGACGGTGGGATTCCAACCCACCATCCCCCGAATGTAAGCGCATGGCTACGCGATACTAACCGCACGTCCAACTCGCTCAGTCATTTTTGAAAATATGTATTTTGCTATCAGCTGAGGATTTTTAAATCGTATAGGATAGCCGATATGTACAGTAGCCCGCTGGCTTTCTGATTCACCATACTGTTGGTTAAGTTACTGCGTCAGTCGGCTCACTTACTGTCCACATATTATTGAAGTCTTGCGCAACGATGTGACATATGAATACTGAGCCGTTCTTCCCAATATAAAACGGGTACTTATGAGTGGTCATGAGCATGACTCATAGTCATAGGGCAGGTTAGAGTCGAGTTTAATTGTCAAATGTCAACTAAGTTATAATACTAAGATTCGTTAAACTAATAAACAGTATAACCTATTAGCCAACCTACTTACTAGCTACTTCAGAATTATGTTTTGACTACCTTTTTAACAATGCAAATAAATACATATATTATTTAAACCTCCCTGTAAGAAGAGGACAGTGAACGCAAGTGGGTATTATTTTCAAATGAGCTCTGTTCGAGAGTCCATTATAGCATACGATTCTTTCAGTGTACCATGGCCCTATATATATATTGCTTCAGAGGAAGTTCGGCTCTCCTCCAGTGTACCGATAATGAACTGTGTGTGTGTCTCACTGATCCGCGACTGCGATTCTTTCGGTGTGCTATGGCTCACTGTATGTCTCGCTGCTGCAGCGGAAGCTCGGCTCTCTGCCAGTGTCCAGTGTGCCGATAAGGAGCCGTGGTGTATCTTGTGTCTCACTGAGCCATGCTCGCACACGATTCTTTCGGTGTGCCACGGCTCACTGTATGTCTCGCTGCAGCGGAAGCTCGGCTCTCCACCAGTGTCCAGTGTGCCGGTAAAGAGCCGTGTGTATCTTGTGTCTCACTGAGCCGTGCTCGTTCACGATTCTTTCGATGTGCCATGATTCACTGTCTCGCTGCAACGGAAGCTCGGCTCCCCGTCAACGTCCAGTGAGTGCTCCACTCAGTACTGTCCGCTGGGAGTAAGCTGAATCGTGTGCCGTGAGCTCGCAGTTCCTGTGAATCGACTCACTCGGACACTTGAATGAATGGATACACTGCTTCGAATCATGCATTCAGTAGCCAACACTAGTCTTCATATGTGTTCCCGATTTCTTGAAGGTCTCTTTCAACTTCGGTGAACCAGAGTTTCTTGGTTTTCATGTTTACAAAGTAGGAAAAGATCCGGTTGGTTAATCTCTGCGAGTTCATACGTGTCCTGTAGCCATATAAATTATTCCCCCGTTTCCGAATGGTGTATGTTATGCTTTACACATACAGTGCAGTTCATTGTTATGCGTCTCGTATACTCGCTTTTTTCTCTGATTATTATTATTATTATTATTATTATTATTATTATTATTATTATTATTATTATTATTATTATTATTATTATTATTATTATTATATTTGAAGCCCCATTTGAAACGCACAGGAAAAATAGTTATATTACACACAGAGGTACCATCATGACATATTTACAAAGAGGCAGAACTAATGAACTAAACAAAAGTCCGAAGTACTGTTGATGACGTCACACAAAACAGATGGCAGCCAAGGCGATTAATTATTTCGTTTGTTTGAGTATACGAAAGTTATTGAAGCGTAGGTATAGGACTGGGCTGAGTGTTGAGCATTTCAGACGAAAAAATTGTAACTTGCGAAATTTTTGTGAATTGGTGGCGAAACTTCAAAATCAGTAGCATAGCCAGGATCAATTGATGAGGGGACCTATAGTTACAAAATAATGGTAGAACTTAATGAAAGTGCTTGTGCGTGTATGTCGATACAAGTGAATTATGTTGATGCAATACACTATCTTATATTAAAAAATACAGAACAAGAAAGATTTGGTCAAAATCAGCAGTTTTACAGCGAATTATTCGTTCAGGTTATAATATATATTAAAAATGTCAAGGCTCGTTAGAAAATACATTCAAGAGAGCTGTTGGTTTTTCAGTTATGTCTCTGTGAATGTTCAAAAGAGCCAACACATTGAGTCAATTTTCACTTGTTAATTCCCAATTTCTCTTTACTTTATTTTGTAAAACTTCGAAGGGGTGGTTGTGACCCCCCAGTAAACTGCTACCTCACCACTCGCTACGCGGCTAAAAGAATACAGAGTACGTATCAAACGATAAAAAAAGCCTGCGAGGGATCCAACAAACGTACCTCCTGAAAAAATCACTCAACAAGTTCTGGGAGTCTCAAGATGTGTCCTATCATTCTATCTCTTCTTCTGGTCAAATTTAGCCAAATCGATCTCATCTAACCAGTTCGATTCAGTATCTCCTCATTCGTGATTCGGTCTATCCATCTCACCTTCAGCATTTTTCTGTAACACCACATTTCAAAATCTTCTATTCTCTTTCTTTCTGAGCGAGTTATGGTCCATGTTTCACTTCCATACAATGCCACACTCCAGACGAATGTTTTCGAAAACATCTTCCTAATTCTTATATCAATGTTTGAAGTGAGCAAATTTCTTTTGTTAAGAAAGCTTTTCCTTGTTTATCCTAGCCTGCATTTTATGCCCTCCTTACTTCTGCCATCGTTAGTTATTTTACTACCCAAGTAACAATACTCATTTACTTTCTTTAAGACTTCATTTCTTAATCTAATATTTCCTGCATCACCTGACTTCGTACGACTGCACTCCATTATTTTTGATTTGGATGTATTTATTTTCATCTTGTACTCCTCCAAGACTGCGCCCATACTATTCAGCATCTTCTCCGGATCTTCTGCAGTCTCAGATAAAATAACAATATCATCAGCAAATATAAGGGTTTAGATTTATTCTCCGTGGATTTTGATTTCCTTCCCAAATTTATCTTTGATTTCCTTTACTGTCGGTTCTATATAATAATTGAAATGAAGGGGAACAAACAGCAACCTTGCCTCACTCCTCTCTGGGTTCCTGCTTCTTTTTCAAAGCACTCGATGCTTATCACTGCACATTGATTTTATCCTGTTCTTAATAATCGTTATTCGGTCGATTCGATTAGGAGTTTGTCATTTCCTACCACTACGAGCGGTAGTGTGAGTCAATGCATTGTTTCACTTAAGCACCACTACGAGCGCTAATGTGAGTCAATGCATTGTTTTACTTAAGCACCACTACGAGCGCTAGTGTGGGTCAATGCATTGTTTCACTTAAGCACCGTTACGAGCGCTAATGTGAGTCAATACAGAGTTTCACTTAAGCACCGCTACGAGCGCTAGTGTGAGTCAATGCATTGTTTCACATAAGCACCGCTACGAGCGCTAGTGTGAGTCAATGCATTGTTTCACTTAAGCACCGCTACGAGCGCTAATGTGAGTCAATGCAGAGTTTCACTTAATCCCTTATAGCTACATTCAGTGTGGATATTTTTCACGAAATAAAAAAGCGCCTGTGGGTATTGAACCAAGGAACACGTTACGGAAAGAATTATGTAAATAAGTTATTTTGGCTAGGATTTGAATCGAAAAGAAAACAAGTAAAGAAACAAGCGAATTTAGGCTGTTTTCTGGAACTGAATTTAGGCCAGAAGTGATTTTTGAGTTATTTTTAGTTTGATAGAGCTATCCAAGACTTTCATCACAGCTGAGGAAATTGCTTAATTTTACGTTTTCCGTAGTACGATAGCCTCTACTTTGTCTGATAAGAAATGTTTCCAATATCTGCCAATGGAAGGCAAGGTCCATGAAGGGCCTGAAAATGAGAGACTCCCTAGGCCTCGCAACCTAAATATACTAGGACTTAGTAAAGTTCTTGTGGCTCCCAAGTTGAGAGTCCCTGGGCTCAATTTCAGTCAGCTCTTAGGCAGGGGATACCGTGGGTGTTATTCTAATGAGACCGTATGTCACCCGAAGGATCAATGTCTCCTGCAAACCATACAGTCCATACTTCTCTTACCACACCCCTGTATTCGGCCAAGTAGTGATGATGAGTGAAGAATAGGGGAAGGTTTTAGACCCTAATAAGAAAGCAAATGTATTTGAACAAGGAGCAATTACCACCCAGCCGATCTACGGTTATGTAGGAGAGTTGCATTAATTTTGGGAGATCTGGTAGTTCATGCAAATCTCACTGCAGAACTGTTGTGCGGGTAGCAGTCACTTGCGCCTTGGTTTGCATTGAAACCTCTTCGTTCCTAAAAGGTATCTCCGTAGGGAATATATTACTTTTAATGTGATTGGTTTTACGTCCCACTAACTACCTTTCACTCTTTTCGGAGGCGCTGAGGTGCCGAAATTCTGTCCCGCAGGATTTCCCCATTGTAATGTAAGGACTAGAGTCCTGGACTATGACTATGCAGATGTGGGTCTACCGTCGCATGCTTCGTTTCAACTAGATAGACAGAATGTGCAATAATAATTTCGTGCGTCTATTTCGAGCCGTGTGCAGCCCTGACCCTCCGATGTGGGTGGTCGGCATCTGCCATGTGTAGGTATCTGCGTGTTATTGTAGTAGAGGATAGTATTATGTGTGGTGTGTGGGTTGCAGAGATGTTGGGAACAGCACAAACACCCATTCTCCGAGCCAAGGGAATTAACCATTTAAGGTTAAAATTTCCGACCTGCCGGAAACCGAACTCGGGGCCCTCTGAACCAAAGAACACTGCGTTGACCATTCAGCCAAGGAGCCGGCAGAATGCGCAATGAGGAGGTATTGACCAGAAGCTCTGCATCTTTGGACATATCATGAGGCACCCTCAAACTTACACCCTCCAAATAATTGCTAAAATCCAGAGGAAGAGAGGTCCCGAAAAACCCTGCTCGTCTTGGCTGGAGAACCTTTGAAGTTATTCCGCGCAGCCACTAACAAATCTAAAACAGCAACAATGATCACCAAAGTCCGATGACGGATACGGGAAGTTCTTATGCGTAGAAGTAAATCTACCGACAACGAGGCTGACGCACAGGTCCAAACAAAAGTTTAAGAACACCTGCATATTTCATGAACATTATTCCTGTCCTTTAAACTTTCGGCCTCTTAGCCAACTACAACGTAACACACGAACGATCTCGGTATCTTGAGGGGTCTCCTATCCACACAAAATCAAGAAACGTTTGTTTTATGACCTACTTCTGTGGTTCTATTGCGAACTATAAAGCGAAGTAAATTTTTAGTGGAAACATATTCTGTTGCTCTATTGCAATTTCTACAGGTAACTGTGTTTCTCCATACCCTAAATTATTTATGCAATACCCATATTGTACTGTCGAGATCTCAAGTATTAAAAATAGCTGTTTTCTGTCCAATACTTCTTCTTCTTCGTTTTCCGTTTCCACCTTCCCAGGTCGGGTTGTGAACCAAGGCCCTCCACCACTCCTGCCCTTGTTTAAGTACATCTTCTGGTTTTCGTCCCCTCTTCCCTATGCACTCAGACACTGTATCTGTCCATCTCTTTCGGGGTCTTCCTCGTGGTCTCTTTCCCGTTAACTTTTCTGGAAAAACGTTTTTTGGCACTGTCCCTTCTCCCGTTCTCATCACATGCCCATACCACTTTACCCTGTCTTTAAGTTCCTTATCTCTTCCATTCTAATTCTATCCTTTCTGATCTTGCCCTCGATACTTCTTAGGAATTTCATCTCCGCTGCCTGTATTCTCCTCTCCTCTCGTTTTGTCGTGGTCCACTATCCAGCTGCATAAGTTAGTGTGGGTTCATAATAGGTTGAATATTATACTTTCTTACATTTTTTTCGGGACGTCTTGAGTCCACAAAATACCCCTTACACTTTGGTAGAAGCTGTTTGCTTGTTGTTATCTTTCCATCTTCTGTGATCACACTTCCTCTGTCCAATTAATATAAACCAAAAATTTAGTGACTTCAAAACAAAAAGTGATATTTTAATGACAATTTCAATAAATGTTCGTATAAATACTGTATGTACTAGTTTCCTGTAAAATATCATACACCTGAGAACAAATATTTAAGTGCCGGGCTGAGTGGCTCAGACTGTTGAGGCGCTGGCTTTCTGACCCCAACTTGGCAGGTTCGATCCTGGCTCAGTCTGGTGGTATTTAAAAGTGCTCAAATACGTCAGCCTCGTGTCAGTAGATTTACTGGCACGTAAAAGAACTCCTGCGGGACTAAATTCCGGCACCTCGGTGTCTCCGAAAACCGTAAAAGTAGTTAGTGGGACGTAATTAAAATATTTAAGGACAGGAATCGTGTTCGTGAAATATGCAGGTGTATTTAAACTTTTGACAGGACCGGTATGTTAGCATCTTCAAATACATCCGGACTGAGCCAGGATCGAACCGGCCAAATTGAGGTCAGAAGGTCAGCGCCTCAACCGTCTGAGCCACTCAGCTCGGCATTGTGCGATAAATGAATTAAATGCAAACAAACAAATAAACTCTTTCATTTCTTTCACGTAATTACGAGTAACACACTGACATTTCCACGCGCACACCCTGCGGCAGTGCTGTCCAACACTGCTTCTCCCCATTCTTCCGACTTCCTGGCGATAAATTGGAGTCACTATGTTCTATCAGCTTTCAGCTTGCGTTCGTAGATAGTGGGTTAGAATCCCACTGTCGGCAGCCCTGAACATGGTTTTCTGTGGTTTCCCATTTTCATACCAAGCAAATACTGAACTGCACCTTAATTAAAGTCATGGTCGATTCCTTCCCACTCTTAGCTCTTTCGTATCCCGTCGTTGCCATCAAGGTACGCAGAATAGCAGGTAGGGATCACGGGAGATATGCGCAGTAGCAAAGCAGAGCTGTGACGTCACGCAGGACCCTCGCGTTGAAGCTGCCCTGAATGAGGTAGCGGTAGTTCGAATAAGAATCGCTGTGCACGCAGAAGCTAGGAGCTACTAATACACGATAGTAACATATCCGTGGTGTGTAAGAAACAGTGTGATTTTATTTTTGGAGTAAAACGTAAAAGGCAGTAATAGTGTACACTTTTCAGGATGGTTTGTTGCGCCATTCCAGGATACAGAAATCATAGCAGGCACGAAAATGAACGAAACATACATTTTCCTTCATTCCCTAAAGCCACTGACCTAAATAAACGGTGGCAGCGAGATGTAATCAGGAAAGAATTGAAAGCTATTTTTCTCAGCCTCGAGGGTTCGGGAGATTTTATGATCAGCCTATTTCGACAGCTGTGACGCAATGGGTGAAGGCATTGCCTCTCAGCCTCAACGCTTCCGAAGCTATATGAAATTCCAACTATTCTCCAGACGATTATGAAATATTACGTGCAAATATGTTATCATATGCTACTGATGAAGTCTATCGGATATCTTGTGCCAGTCTACAGTCAGCGTTGAGCCCAGAACATCGTACATTATTATTATTATTATTATTATTATTATTATTATTATTATTATTATTATTATTATTATTATTATTATTGACATGATATTGTATACGCTTTTGGGCTTGTGCCGTGTCAAGAAAATAAGGTGAAATTTTTAACGTTTCGCAGAAAACTGTGCTCTGCGTCCTCAGAACAATTCTCGACTGTCCACGAGAAAGGCTTCTTAAACAATGACACTTTTGAGTTTGGAACGTTATAATAGAAGTAGAAGTGGAAATGGTTTGTTCATTCACCACCAGGTGGCCCCCAGGACGTGGCACAACGCTAGCGTTCGAAACAGAAGCTGGCCGAACCATCACAATCAGACTAAGCGGTTCACATAACGTGTTTGCGTAACATACGACAGGTGTAAGACATAGACATACGCCTGGAATGAAACATCTGGCGACGAGGAATGTACGAATTTGGAAAAACACCGAGACGAAATATCAGTAGTGCAGGGGCAAGGAAGGGAACTACTTACGTAAATACTTAATGCCTGGCAACCAGGTATTACTTAATTGATAGCCGGTGTCCCTGTTGAAATTGTTAGAATTTCTACGTATTTCCACAGCTTCCCTTATAATTCTGGACCTGTAGCGTCTAGTGTGGGTAAGAGCTCGAGCATCTTGGAACAAGATATCATGATGATGTATTTGTGATCTGGACAGAAGGTTCTGAGAAAATTCACCTATTTCTATACCACCTAAATCATCAACATCCGTCAATAAAATTCACTATGGAGATTGAGTCGGACGGATGCCTTCCTTTCTTGGATGCTCTAGTAAGAAAGAAACCGGACGGCTCCTTAGGACATACCGTCTATAGTAAGCCTACTCACACAAATCGCTATCTTCATGCTGATTCTCACCACCATCCAGCACAAAAACAAGGCATCCTCACGACACTCGCCAAGAGGGCGAGACGAATATTTGAGCCATCATATATCCAGGTGGAGATGGACACGCTCAAAGTCGCGTTCAAGGGTAATAATTACAGCGAATTGCAGGTTCATAGAGGCCTCCATCCCAGAGAAACGACCAAGCAAATCTCACAGAAGGAAGAAGTGAAGGGAACAGCCTACTTGCCTTACATTCACAACACCACAGATCGAATTGCCAAGGTCCTCCGCAAACACAATATAACACCGCCACATTGCTCACAGTCTAAGTAAAACCAAGGACAAATTGTCTCCACTTTTACATCCTGGGGTATACGAAATTCCTTGTACTTGCGGTAAGGTATACATCGGCCAAACATGCCGGTCCATTGGTACCCGTATCAAAGAACATGAACGTAATATTCGTCTCAACCAACCTGACAAATTGGCAATAGCTGAGCACGCTCTATCGTCGGGACATGATGTCATGTTCCAAGATGCTCGAGCTCTTACCAACACTAGACACTTCAGGTCCAGGATTATACGGGAAGCTGTGGAAATACTTAGAAATCCTAACAATTTCAACAAGGACACCGTCTAACAATTAATTAATACCTGGTTGCCAGCCATTAAGAATTTACGTAAGTAGTTCCCTTCCTTGCCCCTTCACTATTGTTATTTCGTCTCGGTGTTTTTCCAAATTCGAACGTTCCTTGTCGCCAGACGTTTCATTCCAGGCTTATGTCTATGTCTTACACCTGTCGTATGTTACGCAAACACGTTATGTGAAACGCTTAGTCTGATTATGATGGTTCGGTCAGCTTCCGCTCCGAACGCTAGCATTGTGCCACATCTTGGGGCCATCTGGTGGTGAATGAACATACCATTTCCACTTCTACTTCTATTATAACGTTCCAAATTCAAATGTGTCATTGTTTAAGAGGCCTTTCTCGTGGACAGTCGAGAATTCTTCTGAAGACGCAGAGCACAGTTTTCTGCGAAACGTAAAGAATTTCACCTTATTTTCTTGACACGGCATAAGTCCAAAAGCCTATACAGTATCATGTCTATAAGTACGGGCCGTGAAAGCATTAATGGCATTATTATTATTATTATTATTATTATTATTATTATTATTATTATTATTATTATTATTATTATTATTATTATTATTATTATTTCCTGATATGCTGCCTCTGTGAATTTCTGACCCAGAATTTTTAGCCTGCACGTTATATTATAAACAGTGTTTAGCTTGTTTATAATAAAGTTTTTTCGAATTTACATACATGGAGGAGGCCTTAATTCAGTCTATAGCTCTCAAGTTGGGGTGAGGCGGTCTCGCCTGACGGGGAGTTAATATCGTGACTGCCGTGTTATAATGTAATCAATCACTGTTAGAACAGGCATCACATTATAATTGATCGTCGAGATTAATAATTCGAGCGTGTTTTTTTTTTTGCTTTCGCTCATGTTTCAATTATTATTAAAGTGTCGCCTCACCTGTGCGGGGAATCCCCGCTTGCCGCCCATGGCCCATGGCCGCCTAATGAACTGAGCCGAGTCACGTCTCTTCTCGTCAGAGCCTTCTACATGCCCCCTAATTGGATGCTTCTGTGCACCAGGCCGTGAGCGAAGGGCGCCTTGGCGAATTCAATATGCATGTTGACTACGCGCTCCCGCTCGTGTGGCTTACTAAAACTATTTGCTACTTTCTCTACCCTCTTTTTATTTTGCGGAACGAAGTAAAAAGTTCCGATCCTCTTCGTTCTTTCCTTCCTTACCCTCTCGGCCTGGTTGATTTTCTTAGCTTCCAATTTAACTTATATCCGGAAAGAGCTATTCCTGACACAACAGAGCAGGTCGTACATATCGTTTTCCGTCCATATTTGAAGCGATGTAACTTCATTTTATCACGTCTGATCTGTGTTTCTTTGTCATTATCCCCAATGGTGTTTCAATGTACATTTCTACAAAAGTAACACATCCTTGAAGAAGATGACTAAAACTTGTATACATCCCATAATCTGTCTTTCGTAAATTTCTTGATGGTATTAAAAGCAATGATTAACTTTTAGGTGCTGAAATGTTACAAAGAAACATTGCAAATCACTCAGTGATGGAGCTTTACAATTGAAGTAATTGTGTAAGAACTGGTCTCTTACAGTACTTTCGCTGGTATTTGCAATATTCTGGCTACAAGGTACAGTTCGTGAATTTTTAAGCTTGTTTGGAGTATATTATGACTTCAAATTCCTCTGTCGGCAGCCCTGAGAATGGTTTTCCACTATTTCCCATTTTAAGCCCAGGTGAATGGTGGGGTTGTACTTTAATTAAGGGCAGGGCAACCCTTCAGTCCTAATCCTCCCCTAACTATCTTTGTTAGTAATTAAACAAGAATAACAATATACTAATAATACTAAATAACAACATTAAGAATGAATATAGATGTCGGCATAAACATGAGCTGTATACTCATGTCCAGAATATTTCCGATGTCATGCTGAGCTGGAGAATTGCATCTCATGGCCGCTTGCTAAGGATGAAACCGGCGTGATTATCGAAAAAGATCTAGACCTATTTTAATCATACGAAGCTCCAGCCAACCTGGTTCATAGAGGTGGAAACGGAGCTGCAGGACATGGAGATCACTTATGAAGATGTACAAGGAAGGAAGGCACTCAGGAGGAAACTAAAAGACCAGCAGGGTTTTCAAGAAAGGCCAAAATTGAGGACGCGAAAGACCTGGACGGAGAGACGGAAAGAGCAGCGCGAACGATGAGAGCTCAGAGAAGACAGCTGAAGTAACATGGTCCTTAGTAGACCGATACGAAATAGGATAATAATAATAATAATAATAATAATAATAATAATAATAATAATAATAATAATAATAATAAAAAATTGACCGATCAAATTAGCCGTGCGGTTTGCGTCATGTAATTGTAGGCTTGCATTCGGGAGATGGTAGGTTCGAACCCAACGACGACAGGCATGAATATGTTTCACCGTGGTTTCCTATTTTCACGCCACAACTTGTAAAAATATAGAAAGAAGGGCATCTGGCCATAAAACAGGGCTTTCACATGTCTAAAACGTCATGACCTCGTCATCACCATCATATTCATCATCATAACAGTGCTGATTCAAACATGAGGGATTCACTACATCTTCTGAAATTCACTTCATAAAAGGGCATTTTCATGAGGATGTGGACAATACAACCTACTCAAATTCAGATCATTTTTGAGTGCATTTTCTGTAAAACATTTTACTTTCTCGCGAAATGTAGTAGCTTATTACAAAATAAATTTGCAACCTTTGTGTTATACATCGTTGACATCAACAAATCAGTATAAATCTGGTTAGGGAAACGTTTTGAGGCATATATTATTTGTTCAGCAAGTCCTTCATGAAGTAATACTAAATTTCATATGAATATAGTTTCAATCTTCCACATTTATAGATATAAAACCATGAACAATTGGTAACTTTAATAAATGAATTTATACATTAAAGGCCATACGATCGATCAATCAATCAATCAATCAATCAATCAATCAATCAATCAATCAATCAATCAATCAATCAATCAATCAATCAATCAATCAATCAATCAATCAATCAATCAATCAATCAATCAATCAATCAATCAATCAATCAATCGGGTATTGCAATATTTAATAATTTTTTGCATTATGAATATTTATTAAATTAATTAATTTCGTCTTAGTACAGGAAATAGAAAATTCCAACATTCTCTTCTTATTACTTTACAGGGAATATTTGTACGTTACTTTCAAAAAAGGGCCATCATCATCATCATATTCTAAAGGCTAAGCTTTGTTGCCACAGCTATAAATATCCATTTTGAGCCAATCTCTTCAACTGAGCGTAGGCCTTGTAGTTCATCCCCAGAAGACACTCTGGGTCGTCCTCCTCCTCTTGTTTCAGCAATTTTCCTTCAATGATGCTACAAAAGGATTGCGCATGCTGCAGAATATGACCAATAAAATGTTTTTTCTTCATTTTTCACTTTCAGTTACAAGATTCCGTTTTCCTCCCATCTTTCTACGAACTTCGGTACTGCTCTTAATTTCATACCAACACATCCTCTGCATTCTTCTCCACATCCGCATTTCAACTGCCTCTAGTCTTTTATTTTCCTGCTGTCCTAATGTCCAGCTTTCGCAACCGTACAGAAGCACGCCCCATACAAAGGATATTGCAAGGGCTTCCCGAGTTTGAATATCTGTATGTTTGTTGGCCAGCAGACGCTTTTTATCCTGGAAGGCGCTATCCATTTCGTGACTTCTAGCATCCTCTTAAGGCGGTAGCGTTAAGTTGCGGTACGTAAGAAAGGTCCTTGGAACTAGCCTGCCGTGCGGCAGCTGGTGTAATTACTATTATTATTATTATTATTATTATTATTATTATTATTATTATTATTATTACTATTATTATTGTTATTATTATTATTATTATTATGTAGGTTTATCAACGATCAAGGGTCTCACCGTGATCAGGGTTTTGCAATTCCATATGTGATCTGGAAAGGCGACAAATGAAATACGATATGATGAAAAAAAAATTGTGAAGTGTAAAGATGTTCTCTGGCTGTTATTTTACAAAATTGAACCAACCCCCCCCCACTTTCCCCGGGCTTGGGACCGGCAACAGCAAGCACTGAGCTACCCAATCCACACATATACCATATATATATATATATTGTAACAGGAACGCTCGTACTTCAGTTTATCGGAGAGCATGAGGAACGACAAGGCGTGTACGGCCCATGCTAAGAGAGTGAGAGAGAAGGGTAGTGAAAAAAAAAATTCATGATTAAGTGGATCCTTCAGTTTATTCAATAGGTATGCAAAGAATTATGTCACCTTTTACAGCTGAATCGTGGAGTTGTCCCTGAAGGCCTGGAGAGGACGTCGTCCTGCGGCGGCTGCGTCGTCTTGCGGTCGGCGTCGGCGTTGTCTTCCGTCGTTGGGGTTTTCTCTGTATTAGTGTTGATGACTCGAACCTGAGGCAGGAACGGGGAAATGTGGAGCTTCCACATTGGACGTCATGGGACACTGGTATGACACTTCTCTAAGGCGAAGCACGCCGAAATAGTTCCCACAGTCAATGATGTTGAACGCACTTTAGCGGCAAGGATAAAGTTAGAGTCACAGTTCCACGAGGATAAGAAGCAAGGAATTATCGTATTTGGAATAATAAACAAACGAAAACAATCTAGGACCTTCCGAGGTGCAGTGATTAAGCACTTCATAAGGAAAATTAAATTTACCGGGTACAGTCTCTGCACTGTACTCCATCAGCACAATACACTTGTTGAAATAACTGACAGTCCAAGTTCCATTACGTCGTAAATTTTAGAAGATTATCACTGGCACTTAAGATCATACGTGATTCTGAACAGGTTATGGTGGGAATTGACATGGTTCCTCGGAAAGAAATCACGATACTGCATTCCACTGTCTTTAAGAGGGAATGTTGGCACAGTTTATTATGAACACAGTTCAACGGATAGACACAGTCTTTAAATGAAATGAAGATCGGCACAGTCTATGCTAGAAACACTGTCGCTGTTTTCACACAGTCTTTAAATGAAATCAAGGCTGGCTAGAAGCACTACCGCTGTTTTCACACAGTCTTTAAATGAAATCAAGGCTGGCACAGTTTATGCGAGAACACAGTCTTTAAATGAAATCAAGGCTGGCTAGAAACACTATCGCTGTTTTCACACAGTCTTTAAATGAAAGCAAGGCTGGCACAGTTTATGCGAGAACACAGTCTTTAAATGAAATCAAGGCTGGCTAGAAACACTACCGCTGTTTTCACACAGTCTTTAAATGAAAGCAAGGCTGGCACAGTTTATGCGAGAACACAGTCTTTAAATGAAATCAAGGCTGGCTAGAAACACTACCGCTGTTTTCACACAGTCTTTAAATGAAAGCAAGGCTGGCACAGTTTATGCGAGAACACAGTCTTTAAATGAAATCAAGGCTGGCTAGAAACACTACCGCTGTTTTCACACAGTCTTTAAATGAAAGCAAGGCTGGCACAGTTTATGCGAGAACACAGTCTTTAAATGAAATCAAGGCTGGCTTGGAACACTACCGCTGTTTTCACACAGCCTTTAAATGAAATCAAGGCTACGGAGAAAGCTTTTAACACGAACGTTCTGAACTCAAGTATACAGCCGGACCGAGTGACGATTATGTCGCGACGTGCTTACTTGCACACACTCACTGAACTCACGGCTTACTGCCGACTCCATTCACTCACTGCCTACGGCACACTGCACACTCTCTCTCTGCTTTACCCCAGGCTGGCGACTCGCTTATATTGCCGAAGGCCGGTGGGCGTGGCTACACATGTGGGCCCCAAGAAAATTTTATATCTTGGCCATCTTCACACCGATTGACACGAAATTTCGGCTAGCAGCGTTCATTATTCCTGCCTGCAAGGTGACGTTATTGAAATATTGATATTATATTTCGTTCATGCAGCAATGCTATGGAACACGAAGGAACCTTCTGCGTGACGTCGCTTGTCCTTGGCCGGTGTTCTAGAACATCGCGAGCTTGCAGCTCCCACTATGCCTGTGCGCTCGGCGCAAGTTTTAAATGCTTACGGCCGGGTGTTAGCGAGCTCCTCATAATAAAAGAATGAAACGTGAATGCTCGTAGGGCGTTCCCGTTTCAATATATCGTTTGATACATTTTGGACTCCTAAAACAGCTTTTCGATTTCTTTGGAATAGTAAAGCAAAAACACTTGGTTTAAAGAAATACAAATCGATTTGGATGAACTGAAAATTACTACAGAGCAAATAAAAAATAGAGAATATAAGAAGATCCTAAACAACAAATATACAAAACTATTACTTAAAACATCAAAACGTAAGCAGTATGTTGTATCAGCAGAAGAACGGGCTGCAAGATCGTTTATAACGAAGAAGTTTTGGGAAGAGAAATAATTATCAAGTGTTAAAAAATTAACTTATTTTTATGTACTTATTTTCTGAAGATTTTATTGTATATAATGCTGACTTTGGTGATCCACTGTGGGCGTAAACAGTGTAAATAATAAATAAATTATTATTATTATTATTATTATTATTATTATTATTATTATTATTATTATTATTATTATTATTATTATTATTATTATTATTATTATTATTATTTCTTCGTTATGTCCATTCATAGAGCGCGTTTGAACTTGTTAGTTGGTTTGATGGTTTGTGCCTTCTTATCCTCCCAAAATCTCTTCATGAATGCACTGTGTTGCATCTTGCGTTCTGTCGACCACTTCCTACCAGTTGTCTTTTTTGGTTTCTCCCTAAATTTCTGATTGGGTACTTTTGTTCTAAAAGCTCCACGATTTTCCATGATGTCGTCTGTGATATTTATTTCTTGGAGGTCCGCCTTAGTTTCTTCTAGCCATTTTGACCTTCCTTGAGTTGATTACTTTGAATAATCTTTTAGTTAGTCTGTCGCTGTTCATTCTGTAGATATATATGGCCATAGAAATTAAGGCGCCTTTTCCGTACGGCATCAGTAAACCTGTCGGTGAAGGAGTAGAGGTCCGCTGTTCTCCTCTTAATCCACATTCCATTTTCTCTCGTAGGACCATAAATTTTCCTGAGAATTTTTCGCTCCTGCTTTTCAATTTCTGTAATTTTAGAGTGACCACCTAAGCATATGTTTTCTGAGGCATATAAAGCTTCGGGCAATACAACTGTCTTGTAGTGTCGTAATTTTGCATTACGCGATATGACTCTTTTGTTGTAGTAATTCCACGTCAGTCTGTATGCCTTATGTAGTTTGGTGTTTCTACATTGGCACTACTGTCTAATCCTGATGGTAGTATAATTTCTCCAAGGTATTTGAAGGAGGGTACCTGTGAAATTGTGCCGTTTTCCATCTCTAGCGGAGTTCTTTTGCTATTTTGACGTACATTTTCCATGTACTTGGTTTTCTCATAGAATATCTGGAGGCCTGCCTTTGCTGCTATATTGTGCAGTCTCTGTATGGCATACCTTGTTTCATCCTTGGTCTTAGTAATGATTGCGAGATCATCAGCAAATGCTAAACATTTCACATTGACCGTGCTTCCCAAATTTCCGATGTTCACACCCTTGATATCCTTTTCCCACTCTCTAATAACTTTGTCTAGAACTAAGTTGAACAGAATAGGGGAAATGCCGTCACCTTGACGAACGCCCGTACATATTTCAAAAGGCTCAGAGATTTCTCCAAGGAATTTCACCTTAGAGGTCGTACTTGTGAGGGTCTGCTGGATAAGTGCTCTGGTCTTCTTGTCCACTCTGAGTTCTTCTAGAGTATCAAATACTGTCTGTCTGTCCACAGAGTCATACGCCTTCTTAAAATCCACAAAGGTGACGATCGTGCTGGCACTTCGGCGAATCCTTAATATCGTCTTCAAGTTCCATATTTGTTCTGCACATTATCGACCTTTCCTGAAACCCGCTTGGTACTCGCCAATCAGGTGATCTGTCTGTTTTTCTAACCGGTTCAAGAGAACTTTGGAAAGAATTTTGTATGCGCTTGGCAGTAGAGATATGCCTCTATAGTTGTTTGGATCTGCCTTGTCACCTTTCTTGTGCAATGGGTGTATTAATGCACACTTCCAATCCTGTGGAATCATTTCCGTTTCCCATATTTCTACTAGGATTGCATGAATTTTGCTTACAAGATCATCTCCAAGTTTACACATCTCCGCAGTGATGCCGTCCTCTCCAGGAGCTTTATTATTTTTAAGCGATCGTATGATCTCTGCTGTTTCCTGTATTGTCGGTGGCTGTGAATCGGGGTTGGGCATGGGCTTTTCAAAGTTCAGTCTTTCCTTTGGAGGATCACAATTGAGGAGGTCTCGGAAGTAGTCAGCTAGAATAGTGCAGTTCTCTTTGGTGTTCGTTTCTAATGTTCCATTTGCTCGACGGAAACATAAAGATGGTGGTTGATAACTAGATAAATTCTCACGGAAGGTCTTGTAGAAATTCCTGTAGTTGTTTCTAAGGAAATCTTGTTCGATTTCCATGAGTCTATTTTTGTCATAGGCTCGTTTCTCCCTGCGGATTATTTTTGAGGAGATTTTCTGAACTTTTAGGAAGGTCTCCCATCTCTTAGTTGTTTGATGTCCATTCCACTGATTCCATGCTTTCATCCGATCATCAATGGCTTTATCACAGGTCGTGTTCCACCACCTATGTTTGAGTTTCCTTGGAGGCTGTCCTAATTTCATGGCTGATGTCTGAAGTGTTTTACGAAGGCCTGGCCAGTCCTTGGGGTTCTGCTCTCGTATGTCTTGTAGAAAGGTCGTGGCGTTCTGTCGAAGACATTCTGGATCAACTCTTAGAGATCTTTTGTGTTTAGGTCTGCATCTGTTGGGTTGGAATCTCACTTTGATTTGTGTTAGGTAGTGGTCCGAGTCGACAACTCCCTTCCGTACTCTAACATTTTGGATCTCACACATATTCTTTCTGGAGATTGCGACGTGATCGATCTGGAATTCGCCCAATAACGGGTTTGGTGATTTCCACGTTTTGTTTTTATGTGGGGGTCTCGCAAAATGCGTAGACATTAGTTTTAAGACAAAGGTTTTGCAGAAGTCTATAAGACGTTCTCCGTTCTTATTCGTTCTCCAATGTGCCGAGTTATGACCAACAATCCATTTGTGTTTCCTCTCTCTGCCAACCTGTGCGTTAAAATCACCTACTAAGATTTTCACGTGATGCTTTGGAATCTTGCTAGTGGTTTCTTCTAAGAGTTCCCAGAAAGCTTCCACTTTCTCTGGGTTTTTCTTATTGTCAGTGTTTGTGGGAGCGTGGGCATTGACCAAAGGAGTAAGATTTATTGCCAGATTTCACAGTAAGTACTGAGATTCTTTCAGATGGGGATGTAAAGTCAAGTACAGAACCGATGATAGTTTTTCGTACCGCAAAAGCTGTTCCAAGTTGTGTTAAGTTCCCATGGATTCTTATGGCAGGTTTACCCTTAAATATCCTGTACTCTTCAGAGTCAAAATGGTTTTCATCCTGGTTGCGCGTTTCCTGGAGTGCTATGATTTGAATATCGAACTTATCCAGGGTGTCTGTTAGCTGTTTAAGCTTGCCTGTTTTCAGTAGGGTGTTGACATTAATTGTACCTAAGAAGGTCTTTTTCTTGGGACGAAGAGATTTTGAGAAGCTCCGACTCTTCTCTGCATGATGCTCCCGATCCCCCAGAATCCGATGGTCGGGAGAAACCGGACTAGGTGTGTCCAGAGCCTGGGGTAGTTGCTGTGATAACGTGTTATCCATCATGCCAATGTTGCAAGTTGAAGATACATGCAGGGGGTGATCATACTGGTATGATCACAAGGTTACAACTCGATGGTTAAGATCGAGAGGTGCCTCTTGGTGTCTTCCGGCTAAATTATCATTTACGATTAATTAGGAGTCCGTGGTTAAAACTTCGGTTGTAAGCCGAAGAGCCAGTTCTTCCGCTCTCTCAGGCGTTGGGAAATATCCTCTTCCGCCGTCGAGACCGTTGACTGCAGTCCTTTTTGCCTCAGTTGATCCGCGGGTGCTTATTTGGCTTGGCCTTATTCACACCTGTCCTGCATATCTACAGGAACATCCCCTATCAGCTATATGGGACGCGCCGTGTCGGGGTTGAGGCCCTCCACCCCAGTGTCTTCCGAGGAGTTATGTCTAGCGCTTACTCAATTCGGTGCCAGACCCCCACGAAAGCTGACTGGGTATTATTATTATTATTATTATTATTATTATTATTATTATTATTATTATTATTATTATTATTAGAAGGAGAAGAAGTTGATGAGGATAACTAACAATGTGTTCAGATGGGGCAGAAGCTCGTTGTGTGTCAACAGAATTCCTACTTTCCGAAGACTTATTTGGGTCCTCTTCAGTTGGAACATTTAATGGGGTAAGAAAATCACCCTTTGTTCTAGCGCCTCCGGACAGCAATTGATTAACCTTATTTGACAACTCAAAAATATGTTCGACTAGAGTGTTATTCATACTAGAATAATCCTCATTAAGTTTAGACAATAGGTCCTTCGCTCTATTATAGAAAAGGAATAGCCTAGCTTTAACACGCTTAAGTTCATTTCCTGTGGGTTCACCTCCTTCAGAAAAATGAGAACAGAGGCACGATCAGTAATATCGGCAGTGACGGTGGACAGAGAATCACCAATTTCTTTCTCCCCATACATTGGAATACTGATGGAAAACTCTAAAGAATCTTTAAGTCCAGCTGCGTCTGTTGCAACCGTGCCAATATACTGAACCTTTATGATTAAGAGTTCGTAAATTTAGTTCTTTTTAGGACGATGCAAGGTTTTCTCTAGGACCAGCCATAATGAAGAGAAATTTGACGAAATTTGAAAAAGAACCGGAAAAAGAAACATTTTTAGAATTCTATTCCAATTTCTATGAAAAGCCGCCTAAAGAGCCTTTGTCCATACCGATTCAACCACGCTCTGCTACCACTTGTTACGGGGATACCGTGTATTGCAGAGGTGTAGGAATGCTGGGTTCAATGGGTGGAAAAAGCAAAAATCAATTCATAATTTAAAATACTAAAATTTTGAATTGTATTCCTTTCCTTTTTTCTCTATTGACTTAAAAATTTGATAAACAACAACAAAAAATTGGAAGCTCGTCGGCTCAAATAAGAGGAATGATCAAAATTCAGGTGCAGAATAATTTGCACGATGAGCTTGTAGCTCCAAAGTTACACTGTTTCAAAGATCACTTTTGCTCCACTTAATTACTTACTAGGAGAGTGATCTACATAATTTACAATATTCCAGCTTCTCAAAAGCACAAGTTTCTAATCCATAGTTTACATTAGATCACTACAAAAACAGTCTTTACTGCCTTACCTGGTCGACAGTCTGATGGATACTTGATTATGGCTCTTTAGAAATTAAAAGGGGTAGTAATTGCCTATTATAAGTGGCCTTACTGCTCAAAAGGTAAGGTTTAAGAAATCGGCCATAAACACAATGCTAGAAGAATAAACACTTGTACTCCTTTTCCAAATATACTTTGAAACACTTAAGATACTATATGGGCTTATGGCCTTAAGTTACACAGGCTAAGCCCATACTGCAGAGGGCGACTACATGGAGAAAAGTATTAAGTTTTTAAAGCTTTACAAAATCGTAATCACCCAAATACCAAGTTAAACGGGAATTAAAAGAGGGTGAACACTCTCTATTTCCCTAATTTACATTTTTCCCGCGGGTATTTGAATAAAGTCCTTTGCTTGCTTGCTTGAAAATTTACATTTATAGATTACGTTAAAATGTAGAAATTGATATTAGGAATGAATTTTGAAAACTTCCTCTCAAGTCAGCTATCTGAATCTATCACATATTTAAGAGATGTGTGCCATTACCTGGAGCTGGTGGGAATTTCGACGGCGGGCAAGGCTTTCCCCTGCCTCCACTACATATGCACTCTCGACCTCCAGACGTGAGCGATGAATAAGACAGCATGGGCCAAAAGCTCCCAGCTTTTATAGCAGAGAGGAAGGTTCCAGAAATCTCTAGGCCGATGGGCTGTACACACCCTTAATTTTCATTTACTAACCGAATAAATATAAACATTTTTGATTGGGTAATAACTTCATGAAGAAGGAAGAGATAGAAGTGCTAGTAACCTTAGAACACAAAAACTAATCTAAAAACACTTCAGTTTAGAAAACTTAGAAATACAAAAATTCTTTTGAAAATTAATTGTCCGACCTCTGATCAGAGATAATGGCAGTCGATAGTAGGGACATCTGAAGATTAAACTTCAAAACTTCTTCCAATACACAGTTCAAGGTTCACATCACAAATGGCCTTATGAAAGCCGCTCAGTTTAAGTGTACAGAGGTGTACCTCTGGTACAACAATAATTAGTATTACCGGGCGAGTTGGCCGGGCGGTTAGAGTCGCGCAGCCGTGAGCTTGCATCCGGGAGATCGTGGGTTCGAGCCCCACTGTCGGCAGCCCTGGAGATCGTTTTCCGTGGTTTCCCATTTTAACACAAGGCAAAAGCTGGGGCTGTACATTAATTAAGTCCTCGGCCGCTTCCTTGGTACTCCTGTGGCTTTCCTATCACATAATCGCCATAAGACCTATCTCTGTCGTTGCGACGTAAAGCAAATAGCAAAAACAATTAATCATAATAACTAATTAACTATTATTATTATCACCAATTTTACCTGATTTGCACTTCCGTTTGGTATTCTAGCTACTGCAGAGATAATCCTGATTGTCGTTGCAAAAATCCGACAATAGTACAACGAGCTTACTGCAGTGGTGTCCTACGGAATTTAATGTTTATCAGGCGCTCTTCATTTTTTTTAACAACAGCTTCCATCTTCCCCGAGAACATAACATCTTTCATTTACTCTTGACTCTTTGATGGCGGTTTCACATTGGCGCTGTTTTATTCAAGAGCATTAGTGCAGAGCAACCCTCGAGACCAAATGGTCTTCAGGACGTGTTTCAGCCATAAACCTCTTTTAAAGCCGTGCCGCTAGATAAACCATTTACGACGTTAATAGTTGATACAGTGTCGATGTCATTCTCTTGTTTAATCTTGTCGTGTTGCGGTTTCCACTGGTAGCTGCGCACGGAAAGGATTCTTTAAGTCTCTTTTATCTTCCCCTGGATGTTATTCAGCTCTGAGTGAATGGTTTAACAACAGGGTATTACACAGTCTCTGTTGCAAGGTACTTTAGATTTTAATGAGTTGTCAGCTGATGATACCCAGTAATCATAATGTAATGGTTATTTTCTCAACAGGCATAGAAAGCGAGGTTTTGTCTTAAGTGTGGGATGTTTATTGATTACGGTAAACTTTAGTGGCTATTGTTTACAATATACAGTGTGACCCAAAAGTCCGGTAACATTTGACAAGGAATATTGGAGGTAGAGAGCTCCGTGTCTCAGGCGGCAGCGCGCCGGCCTTCAATACTGCTTTCCGTGGTTCAAATCCCAGTCACTCCATATTAGATTTGTGCTGGATTAAGCGGAAGCGGGACAGGTTTTTCTCCGGTTACTTCGGTTTTCCCTGTCATCTTGCTTTCAGGCAAAACTCTCCAATATCATTTCATATCATCTGTCAGACATTAGTCATTGCCCAAGAGGCGTGCGAGAGTCTTCGGCAGACGGCACAATTCCCACCCTCGCCGCTGGATTGGGGGCTTCATTCATTCCATTGCTGATTCGGTTGATTGACTGAAAACATGCTGTGGGTTTTTTTTCTTTTTCGGATGCTCAATTAATGGGCAAACATCAAAACCCATTCCAAACCCAACAGTTGAATATCGTGCTCCTTAGTCGGCCAATACGAAAAAAGAAATAATAATAATAATAATAATAATAATAATAATAATAATAATAATAATTGTCCGACTCGTTGGCTGAATGGTCAGCGTACTACCCTTTAGTTCAGAGGGTCTCGGGTTCGTTTCCTGGCCGGATTCGGGATTTTAATCGCTTCTGATTAAATCTTGTGCCTCGGGGACTAGATGTTTGTGCCTGCCCCAGCATACTCCTCTTCATATTCAGACAAGACACCATACTACAAACCACCACAGAAACACGTAAAAGACATAATATAATGTTGTGTGGCTATTTCTAGCCGAGTGCAGCCCTTGTAAGGCAGACCCTCCGATGAAGGTGGGCGGCATCTGCCATGTGTAGGTAACTGCGTGTTATTGCCGTGGAGGATAGTGTTATATGTGGTGTGTGAGTTGCAGGAATGTTGGGGATAGCACAAACACCCAGCCACCACTGGAATTAACCAATGAAGGTTAAAATTCCCGACCCGGCCGGCAATCGAACCCGGGATCTTCTGAACCGAAGGCCGTTAAGCTGACCATTGAGCAAACGAGTCGGACACTTAATAGACATTACATCCCTTCATATAGAGTTGGCGACAGGAAAGGCATCCGGCCGTAAAAAAGGGCCAAATCCTAATGTGCGATACAGTTCATACCCGAGACCTCACTGGTGTGGGAAAAGCTGTATAATAATAATAATAATAATAATAATAATAATAATAATAATAATAATAATAATAATAATAATAATAATAATAATAATAATAATAATAATAATAATAATAATAATAATAATAATAATAATAATAACATCATCATCTGCAGACGATCTGGATAAAATGCTCAATGGTATGGACGGAGTCTTGGGTAAGGTGTACAAGACGAAAATAAATAACTCCAAAACGAAAGTAATGGAATGCAGTCGAACGAAGTAAGGTGATGTAGGAAATATTAAATTAGGAAATAAAGTCTTAAAGGAAGCAGATAATTATTGGTATTTGGGTATTAGAATAACTAGCGATAGTGGCAGAAGTAAGGAGGAGATAAAATCCACACTAGCACAAGAAAGGAAGGCCTTTGCTAATAATATAAATTGTTACAGGAATTAGAAAGGTGTTTTTGAAGACTTTCGTCTGCAGCGTGTCGTTCTATGCTTTTTTTCTTGCTAGTTGCTTTACGTCGCACCGACACAGATAGGTCTTATGGCAACGATGGGATAGGGAAGGGCTAGGACTGGTAAAGAAGCGGCCGTGGCCTTAATTAAGGTACAGTACCACCATTTGCCTGGTGTGAAAATGCGAAACCACTGAAAACCATCTTCAGGACTGCCGACAGTGGGGATCGAACCTACTATCTTCCGGATGCAAGCTCACAGCTGCGCGTCCCTAACCGCACGGCCAACTCGCCCGGTGTCATTCTATGGAAGTGAAACATGGACAAGAACGAGCTCAGACGGAAAAAGGATAGAGGCTTTTGAAATGTGGTGTTACAAAAGAATGCTGTAGGTGAAATGGATAAATTGAATCACATGTGAAGAGATGTTGGATCAAATTGGTTAGAGGAGATCGATTTGGCTAAATTCGAGAAGAAGAGATAGAATGATAGGACACATCTTACGACACCCAGGACTTGTTCTGTTGGTTTTTGAGGGAAGAGTAGGGGGTAGGAACGTTAGGGATAGACCAAGGTACGAATATTACCAAAACCAAACCAAACCCCATGGCACTACAGCCCTTGAAGGGCCTTGGCCTACCAAGGGACCGCTGCTCAGCCCGAAGGCCTGCAGATTACGAAGTGCCGTGTGGTCAGCACGACGAATCCTCTCGGCCGTTATTATTGGCTTTTTAGACCGGGGCCGCTGTCTCACCGTCAGATAGCTCCTCAATTCTAATCACGTAGGCTGAGTGGACCTCGAACCAGCCCTCAGGTGCAGGTAAAAATCCCTGACCTGGCCTGGAATCGAACCCAGGGCCTCCGAGTAGGAGGCAGGCACGCTACCCCTACACCACGAGGCCGGCACGAATATTACAAAGAGATTATATCGGATGAAGGATGCAGTTGTTACGTAGAAATATCCCTTTCAGACCTGAAAGAAAACTGGCAGTGTGAATTTTTGTTTGTACGTCAAAAACTGACTAAAATGCTCTTAAATACATATATTTTTAGTTTATTGTACAAAATAAAAATTAACATCTGAAAAAAAGCACCCGCACAATTGTGTGTGTCAGGACTTACTTCACTACTTACAAAAATGAAAAATTACCTCAATGCATGTGAATATACATATGTACATGATGAAATGTTCTATTTTACAGTGGGGAATAATTTAAAACAATTAAATCTTCGTTCAAACACAAGTAAACGTCACATTTTCTACATTGAGGAGGAGTTTTGCTATTACTGCCCTTTTTGGCATCAGCACCCTGTCGTCGGATCTGAAAGAAATCTGGAGGGGTCAAAACGTCAAAAACTTACTAAAATGCTCTCAAATACGTGTTTTTACAGTTTATTTTACAAAATAAGAACTATCGGCTGAAAAACAGAACCCACACAATTGTACATGTCAGGACTTCATTTACTACTTGCAAAAAATAAAAAAATTTAAAAAAATCATCTCAGTACATGTGAATATGCACATGTACATGATCAAATGTTCTATTTTACCGTGTGGAACGATTTTAAACAGTTAACATCTTATACATTACATTTCTCATGCAGAGTAAGAGTTTTTCTTTCTCGGTCCTTTTTGTGACAGCACATAGCACTCCTGCATGCATTGGCTGTAAGGAAACCTAGCCCTCACATATGTGCGTATCAACATTCAAAACCTCATGGTATTACGTACGATGTTGAAAGTTCATAATTTATGTTTGCTACACAATCTACACACTTCATAGATTATATTCTGATATTCAGTAAAGCTTCTAGATTAATATGAATGCAATAAATAAATACTTACTTTAGGCATTACTGCTTCCCGCCATATTGCGAATGAACTGTATCTTTAATCTTTTCTTCCTGCCCCCTGGTGGTCAAGCGCTAAATAAAAACAACTGAAGTACATGTCCCGTACAAGCACTGCAATCCGGTCTAGCACCAAGAAAACGTCAAATAAGCTCAGACATAAATAAAATACGAACCCGCACAATTGTGCGTACACGGTCTGAAAGGGATAAAAATATTAGCACGGGATAGGGTGGTATGGAGGGCTGCATCAAAGTAATCTATGGGCTGATGACTCAGTACTCATCTTACTTTAAAGAACGGTGAAGTATAATAAATTTGTCTTTCTTTTTCCATTTTATTCCTTTATGTTGCACGACACAGACAGGTCTCATTGCGATGAAGAGGTACGAAAGGTTCATGAAGCGACCATGGGATTAATTTACATCCCCGGTTTTGCTTAGTGCGTAAATGACATTATTTCTATTTGTGTCACAGTCCTCACATTAATGTTCCCTATCACCCCCTTTGGTCATTCTTTAATGTTTTAATTCTTGAAAAATTACTTGTGAGAAGTCCCGGAAGTCCATGAATCTCTCTCATTTTAGCCGAAACTTCTCCCTTAGAAAGGTTAGATCGCTTCCGCACTTAGTGTCAGGAAGGGATAGTTATATAGAACTGGTACTGAAACAGTATTCGGTTCGTACCCCACTGTCGGCAGCCCTGAAAATGGTTTTCCGTGGTTTCCCATTTTCACGCCAGGCAAATGCTGTGGCTGTACCTTAATTAAGGCCACAGCCGCTTTCGTCCCACTCCTAGCCCTTTCCTGTCCCATCGTCGCCATAAGACCTATCTGTGTCGGTGCGACGTAAAGCAACTAGCAAAAAAAAAAAAAAAAAAAAAAAGAAACAGTATTCACACACGCCTCACAGACACAGTGCTGTCTTTTCTAGAAATGGTTGCCGCTCATCGTGAATCACTCTAGCGGTTCTCAATAAACCTTTAGAAAAGAGAAAAGAAAAACCTAACAGCATAGGTTATTTCCAATTTATTTATTACGAGGACGAGACATTAATTTTCGAGAAGGTTACCCGAGACTGAAGCGCATTCAATTTTTATTGGAACGACAGCAGAGCTACGCTGAACATTGCTTTGGAGCACTGACAAGCTCCGATCGTGTTTACTCCGCCGTGCTGAGTGGCTCAGACGGTTAAGGCGGTGGCCTTCTAACCCCAACTTGGCAGGTTCGATCCTGGCTCAGTACGGTGGTATTTGAAGGTGCTAAAATACGACAGCCCCGTGTAGGTAGATTTACTGACATGTAAAAGAACTCCTGCGGGACTAAATTCCGGCACCTCGGCGTCTCTGAAGACCTTAAAAAGTAGTTAGTGGGACGTAAAACAATTAACATTATTATCATGTTTACTCCGTCACGCTCACCACACAGGGTATGGGACGCTGCACGACAAGTATCTGTACGTCTTTCATGCGGTGAATTTGAGCAAAAATATGGATTATTCTTTAAAGCCGGACTCCTTGGCTGAATGGTCAACGTTGAAGCCTTCGGTTCAGAGGGTCCCGGATTATATTCGGCTGGATTGCGCATTATAATCAGGTCTAATACAGGAACTTCGGAAAGCCCTATGTGTATGCTTCTTAAGTACATGTTTTCTAAGATTTTGTTTGGAATATAGGGATGGCATTTTTACAGCTTGTTTATAAAGGTTTTGACCCCAATTTATCACATGTAATTTTTAGTTTATTCAGTTTATTAGCTATGATTTTTCCTAATGCTATTAATATTTGCTACATTTTCGAATGTAAATTATCCAGTAACAGTTTCTTAATTAAGAACCCATGCTTAAGTGATCACAGTACTTCATACCACATATCCTGAGAATTGTAACCAAATCTATTGAGTAGATTCTGAGAAATCATATTTTTATAAGAGAAATGAGCTTTCAAGTTCCGTTTGCATTTATAATACATTCCCACTGTATAGGATGGATTCTCTTCATCTTCTGAAAATTTATCCTCCAGCTTTCTGTTTACAATCCTTATGTATTGTCTGGCCTGATTTTCTAGGTTTCTTACAGCCTTATCAGCTGCTTGAACACGCTCCTTGTCCAGCGCTATCATGGACCTGTTCAACACTTCACATCTTGCAATGTTACCATGATTGAAGATTATAATTACATCACCCTACTGAGGCCCAGAACATTTCCCTTTAGAGCAAATCGCATGTGTGTAATTCTCTAACTGTGTCTTGGTGGGACACAGTGAAATGAAAAGCATACCGCACCAAGGTAAATGGATTTCCAAAAGGTTCGAAAGCAAATACATGTTCAATTTTTATTCATTTTGTTTTTTAAATTTGTTTCTTTCGGATATTATATTTTAAACTATGTGCTTTTGAAAGGAAACCAGGCCTCAGGAGGTTCACCAAACTGAAGGGTTTCTAGTCCCACAGACACATACATTGGAATTTAGGAACATATAACCGCATTTACACCTTCCTTAGGGTTTTATGTTCGTCCACGCAAACACTTTTTCAACTATTCCCGGGCTGTTATGTCTCTGAAAGTGGGTTTTATGGTCCCCATACTCAGTAAATGGAAATAATGATCTACTCTAATATCACATAATCATTCCTCTTGAGAGGTCCGCTTGAAAAGCAGGATATTCCACAACAGTTTGACAGCT
Source organism: Anabrus simplex (assembly GCF_040414725.1). NCBI lineage: Eukaryota > Metazoa > Arthropoda > Insecta > Orthoptera > Tettigoniidae > Anabrus > Anabrus simplex. The sequence goes on along the minus strand of NC_090265.1, from coordinate 1,769,273,019 downwards.
GAATCCGAGCCAACACAAGGTGTATTTTAAAAATACATATTAAACATATTTAGGAGTAAGAAAACTGTATAAATTATACATCATTTGAAAGGTGAAATTTCATATATTAAGAAGATGATGTGTTTTAAATCTGTACGTTTCCGGAGTCCCTCAATTCTTCTACGTTGGATACTGGGTGTTTGTATTTGTTCAAACACTCTCCTCAGCAGATTCAGACAACACATGACACTACCAACAACTACAGAAACACGTAATATTGATTACATCCCTCCTCAAAATGTTGAGGTCAGGAAGGGCATCCGGCCGTAAAACAGAGTCAAATCCACATGTGCGACACAGTTCGCATCAGAGACTTCACAAGTGTTGGAAAAGCAGTAGAAGGAGAAGAATAATATGGATTATTGTCTAATATCAAAAACAATTTGGTTGATAATATGGCAGGTTAAGCTGCTGAGGCCTTCTGGGCTCATGCTGACGGTCCCAATCCCTGGTCTATCTGGAAGTATTATCTTTGAACGTGCTCAGAGAAGTCAGTTTTATGTCGGCAGATTTACCAACAACAAAAAAATCCGCCAGTTCATTGCCTCCGAGAACGGCGAAAATAGTTAGTGGAATGTAAAACCCAACTATTATGAGCTTTTCACGCTCATTGGCATTGATTGATTGATTGATTGATTGATTGATTGATTGATTGATTGATTGATTGATTGATTGATTGATTGATTGATTGATTGATTGATTGATTGATTGATTGATTGATTGATTGATTGATTGATTGATACTATGTCGAATCCGGAGTGACCTAAACCGTATTTCTATCTGACATCTATGGGCAACCTGCGTGCAGGATGATGATGATGATGATGATGATGAGGTAGGAAAAGGGAGAAACCCTTTGTCAGCAGCCTACCCTGTAGAATAACACCACAAGGTATGGACAAGGCTTAACGTCTCCATCCGACGGACGAATCAACATCAGGAGCGTCATATGTCCTCTCTCCGTATGAACACTGCCAAGAGAGTTGGAATTTAACGCAGGCTATTGGCACGCAATCTGGTGGAAAGAAATTGTATACCACCATCTCACCTATCCTTCCGGCCAACATTCGGATGGTAAAAATTTTTCCGGCTAACCCCTGTGTCAGACCATTATATCAGTGGTAGAGTGTCGGCCTCCGGATCTCAAGATAACGGCTTCAAACCCGGCAGAGGCAGTCGGATTTTTTAAGTCCATTCGATACGCCATGTCGTACGATGCCGGCATATAAAAGATCTCTGGTGACACATTTGGTGTTCACCCGACAAAATTCATTAAATCTCAGCCACAGAAGCCCAAGAGTTTACACTGTCCTTTAGAGGGCTTAGAGTAAAACGGAACTTCGAAATTGACGAGCAGACAGGCAGATGGCGTCAAGTTAAAATGTCTGCACACGGTAGCTGAGGTCATACGATTATTATTACTATTATTATTATTATTATTATTATTATTATTATTATTATTATTATTATTATTATCATGAACACTTTACAACCATGACCATGAGGCGGGTTCCCACGAATGATGGCGCAGGAGCATTTTCAAATATAATTTAATAATAATGTTTTTGTTTTTACGTCCCACTAACTACTCTTTTATGGTTTTCGGAGACGCCGAGCTGCCGGAATTTAGTCCCGCAGGAGTTCTTTTACGTGACAGTAAATATACCGACACGAGGCTGACGTATTTGAGCACCTTCAAATACCACCGGACTGAGCCAGGATCGAACCTGCCAAGTTGGGGCCAGAAGGCCAGCGCCTTAACCGTCTGAGCCACTCAGCCCGGCAAAATATAATTTAGCCCAACTAAATTCGTCATAATAACTACCGAGCCAAGTGGTCGCGTGCCAATCTCTGTATTCGGGAGGTGTAGGTTCAAACCCCTCCATCGGCTTTCCTGAGGATGGTTTTCTCTAATTCCCCCTTACACAGTCTGTGCAGCCACGAGGTGTTACTGGTAGTCGTAGAGAGGATACTTTGCTCATTACTCTCCAAGGATCCTAGAAGCAGCTGCAGCGCGGACTACACCTCCACACTGGCGAGTGGACTGTGAGTCAGCCGACGATTGAAAGGTCGCAGGTCACGGGTGTGATTTTTCATTCTTTGCTCCCACACGGCCTGAAGTAGCATCCGGAGTAATTTACTAGTGGCAGTGAAGTAGGTTTGTGGCGTGTAATGACTCAAACCGCATTGCAAAGCTCTCTTAGTCTATGTCTAATGTGACGAGGTATCTATTTTTACAACGACTGAAACAACTCCATGAAGAGTGCCCCTTATTAGCAAACTAAAAATAAAGAGACTAAGAAATTCTCTTTTCTCTGTTATTCTCCGCTGTATATTTATAAATTATATGATACCAGTAAGTTATTACAAGTAATAAACATCGTTTCTGTTCCGTATTGCATTCAAATATCTGAGACGACATTCTAAAATAATTCAATTATATTAGGTCCAGCTATTCAGTACATTTCTGCCATTTATTACATGTTCAGTTTAAAAGTTACATTGTTGTCCAAGGTATTTTAAACATCCATGCAACTTTTAAGCAGACCACTTAATAAATGGCAGAAATGTATTGAATAGCTGGACCTAATATAATTGAATTCCTTTAGAATTTCGTCTTAGATACTAGCAAGTTATCTGTAATTTGGAACGGTTTTATACTGAACGTTCATACGTGAATGTTTCGGAAGAATGAATATTGTGATTTTAAGGGACATCCCACATTTAAATCCCTTAGGGAGAAACATCCTGAAGTATATGGTATTTTACACCGAGGTGGCTCAGATGGTCGAGGCGCTGGCCTCCTGACCCCAACTTGGCAGAGATATCAGCATCAAACACACCTCATGTTTCAGTCAGTGTCACCGTAGCGCATTTGCTTTGGCGCGATCATTTTTTATTATTTTTTGCTATTTGCCTTACGTTGCACCGGCACAGATAGATCTTATGGCGACGATAGGATAGAGAATGCCTAGGAGTAGGAAGGAATCAGCCGTGGCCTTAATTAAGGTACAGCATTTGCTTGGTGTAAAAATGGGAAACCAAGGAAAACATCTTCAGGGCCGCCGACAGTGGGCTTCGAACCCACTATCTCCTGGATGCAAGCTCACAGTTGCGCGGCCCTAACCACACGGCCAACTCGCCCAGTGGCGCGATACTGTCAGCTCGGAGGTCTGTAGTCAAACAATTCCCCTGGCGAAGTTTTATTCTTCGCCTGGTTCTGTCCTGCCGTATAAACTAACATGAAGATCATTTTTTTGTTAAAGTACGTTTTTGATCATTCTTTTTTATATTGTGTTTTTGTTATGTTGCAAGCCTCGCGATGAAGTGATAGCGTGTCTGCCTATTATCCGGAGGACCTGGGTTTTGTTCCCGGCCAGGTCAGTGTTTTGTACATGGATTTGAGGGCTAGTTCGAGTTCCACTCAGCTTACGTGATTAAAATTGAGGGGACGGCAAATATCTAGTGAAGATGATCGAAAAAGAAAATCTTAGGTCAAAAATGCGAAAATGGAATTGGGATGAAACAGAAATCGCATGAAATCTATCAATCAGAGATACAATCAAGAAACGGTGATTAAAATGTTATGGTCACTTACATTTACATGAATTGTACAACAAACACATAAACACGCACCAAAGCCTAATGTGAGAGTAACACGCCCGCCCTGCCCTTGGCTGACTTCAGACGTTAAGACTATGATGAAAGAACGAGACGCACTACACCGACGCTATAAGCAGACCCAACTAGCTGACGTGCATGAGCAGTACCGTGTTCTTCGAAACCGAATTAAGCTTGTAATTCGTAATTAGAAATTTAATTAATTCCCGCAATTAAACAAAAAATATTAACACTTTCCTACTTAAATCCAGCAGTGTCTTTGATACTGTAAATATTGAAATATTGTTAGCCAAATTACAAAAAATTCACATGGCTCATTCTGCTATTCATCTCTTGGGCCCATACCTCAAAAAATAGACGACAGCGAGTTGCATCAAACATGACGACTACAGAATGGAGGACTAAGGTATGAGGCGTTCCCCAAGAGTCTGTTCTCGGACCTATTTTATTCTTAATCCGTGTTAATGAAATTTCTTCTCATCTGAATGACTGCAACTACCACCTTTATGCTGACGATCTTCAGATATACTCACACTTTAAAGTCTCTGACACTGACAACGCAATCCACCAAATGAACTCGACTCAAAATTCAATTAGCTCGTACGCAAAAGATAAATGCCTGTTAATTAACTCGAAGAAAACGCAAGAAATAGGACAATCTAGGATTTTAAATACGCTAAACATCACACAACAGCATGCTCTGTGGTGAAGCTATATCTTTTCAGAAGTCTGTAAAGAAACCTAGGCGTTTTCATGAATGACACATTAAACTGGAATGACCATATAACAAGTGTCTGCAGGAATGTATATGCATCTCTCCACCCCCTAAGAATGAAACAATCCATTCTTCTGCACGGCATGAAAATAAAAATTCAAACTCTCATTTTTCCATTAATTTATTACTGTGATGTCGTATTAACCGATGAAACTTCAAAGGGCAATGAACTCTTGCATACGATTTATATATTTTTTTAACTATAGGACACATATTTCCCCTTATTATGAGAAGCTATTGTGGCTGAACATCGATCAACTACGAAATCTACATACTGCAACACTAATTTTTCAACTTCTGATCGAACCCACACCTGAATACCTATCCTTACATTTTAACTTCCACTAATCCATCCATGGACATAATACCAGATCGAAATCTACTCTTACGATACCGGTTAATCATTCATCTGTTTACAGCCACTCATTCCAAGTGTCTGGGGCAAGGCTATGGAACACACTCCCTGTCATCATACGTAATAGCACTTCAATAGTTTCATTTAAACGGTCTTGTCAAGATTCCCTCTCAAATACGTGATCAGCTTGTATGAATGTTGGTGTGTATGAGTGAAAGTATGATTTAGAGCTAGGGGATGTAGATAGATAATATTAATCATTAAAAGTAACAATTATAATTAGTTATAAGCTAATATTACTCCATTAATTTAGGTAGTTTCTAGAGACTGTTAACAATGCTACTTTTCTAATTCCTGTGACTATGTACTGTATGCTGTGGTTATGTGTATGAGAGAGCCGTGAGCCCTAACTTCGCCACATACAAAGGCATAAAATAAATAAATAAATAAATAAATAAATAAATAAATAAATAAATAAATAAATAAATAAATAAATAAATAAATAAATAAATAAATAAATAAATAAATAAATAAATAAATAAAGAAATAAATAAATCTAGAATGGATAATAACTGGCTCACGAAGAAAATTTTAAACAGCCTTATCAATGAAAAATCACATTAATTGGCTAAAAGAAATCACTGAAGACCTAAATTAAATTACCATTAATGAAGAAACCGTTCAAGGTAGAATAAAATTCAGAACCTTAATTCACAAACAAACATTTTCTGTACAACCCACCAGACTAAGTAAAGGCGGACTGAGCAACGTAAAAGGGAACACATCGTGAGGATGAAGAGAAGAAAAAGGAGAAGAAGAAAAACCAAACAAAGTGCTAATAAGTTTAGAAGTGCTCCTTATGTCGGCATAACTAATCAATAATAATAATAATAATAATAATAATAATAAATCATAGAAATATACGGCCTTGTATACAAACCACTCTACAACGTGAATCATTATAATGAAGAATCTTATTTGAATGGGAACGTTTCTCTGCATCTCGTTACAGACTTCACGCTCCACTCATAGCTTGACTAGTAGTTCTGCTCGCAGAAAAAGAGTCTACTCCGCTGATGACCACTTGTGATGGGAGAAGTAGGGATTTTACAAATGTTTACAAGAGCTGCTTGTTATAAACTCTTACTTCAGGTTGTTAACATTCTGTATTTTTCCACGTACCATGCTTGGAGCTACCAACGTGTGAAAACATGTACTTTGAGACAAACGAAACAATTAAAAGCATAGCGAGCTTCTGGATTATGTGTTGTTGACACGCTCCGGTGAGCTGCTACAATCACGAAAAAAAAGAAAACTTTGAAAGGATTTGCTAAAGAGTAAAGCATGATTTTCATTTGACCTCTCCTTCTGGGCAGGAATATCTCTTTCACTATCAGCATAGAAAGTCAGAGAAATTAAACACTTAGAGCATTCACTGAGTCTTTGACTGAAGAGTTAGAGCGTTCCTCTCATGAAATGTATCATTATGAAATAAACTGACAACAGTTGCACTGCTATTTTGTCCTCATATTTTGTCCCCTTAGCACACTTCGACTTGTAGAAATTCAGGAATATTATGGACAAGGCTAGAAATTGTTATATGCATTACACAGACAACGACACCTCACCACAGGCCATGAAGGCCCTTGGAGCAGTGGAAGGTAAAGGCTTCTACCATTGTTAACAGCGGCACGTGATGGGGTAGAGTGGTTAACTCTACGTCCTGCCGCCTTTGCCCACAGGAATTAACCTGGTACTCATTTTTGATGTAGGCTGAGTAAACCTCAGGGCCATATGCACCTCCGGAAGTGGAAATCTCGTTTCTTAAATTTTACGACTTCCTGACGGGGATTCGAACCCACGTTCTTCCGGGCGAACCGAGCAGGCCTTTACCGCCTCCGCGAGCAGCCCCTTGTTATATACATTACTGAATATATTCTCCACTTACGGGGAAGTTACAATGAAACTTCCGTAACGTAAAATAGTCAATATTTGACATAAATGTAGAAACTACTAAAACTAAACTACCAAAAATGTGTTCGTAATTTCGCCCCCCACCAAATTTATGGAAAGTACAATTATTTTTAACATATTTTTCCATTCTAACCTTACCAAACTTTCCCTATAATGAATTACTTGAAAGTTATTTATGAAAATGTTTTCTTTCAGCGTTGCTCGTGGAATGCTAAGCGCTTGACTTGCATGTTTGCAACGCATGATATTGTTCCTCATTGACTTAATAGACTATTCCATAGTCTCCTTATTCCACCGCTTGCGTTTTTTCATCAGAAAATAATAATAAACTTCATAAATAACAAACAAAATTATGGGGGACGAAATTACGAACATTCCCTGATTTTTATAGTGGCCGTTACAGTAACTTACGTCAGCTACCTCACTGTTGCGATTACATTCCAAGAACTACATCACACGACTGAAATGCAGTCCAGTATTTCATACACGTATCGTTGCTCATTCTAGGAATAACAGGCTCTTTATTTTAATGCTGCACTAACTCAACTCAGCATGAAAAAGGAATCCTCCTTGTACACGAAACTAAACGTGGTGCACACAACAAGACAACGGGATGAGGCTACGCGCGTGCGAGAGGCTAAATATCAGGTACCAACAGTGTAAACTTAAAAACCTGAGGGGGACTGAATTAGGTGCGGGGATGGATTATTACCCTCTCCTCTTTCGGCTTTAAATATTGATATTTATCTTTGTGTGAGAATATTTATTTCAGTATCTCCATAGAAATTTAGCCAACTAAAATAGTTCATGCATCCACTGAGTCAGCGACAAGGGGCTAGGCAGAATAGCCCATGAAATCGACGCAAATGAAACAAACAAAACACTCACTACTTAATTGGTAGTTTAATGTAGATCAATCTTTGATAGTCAAACTCTCTCTTACAGTGTAGATTAGAACTAACCTGTTGCTATCATCGGCCCATCTACTACTACAGTCAAAAAGTTCGTGGACTGGCGCCTACAGCGTAGGCAACACAGTGTACACCTATATACGTACTGCAATGAATTTGTGAACTGGCACTGTTGAAGGATCACATAGTCCCTTGACCTGACTTTTCGCGTCTTTTTCCCGTCATGGTGATCCGGGCAATTTCGACTCCATCATCTGAAACGTTCAGCTATCCTATGTGCCTAATTTTTGTCAGAACTCAAAGATTCCCGTTGCTCAAACTAAAACATTCTCAATTTATGCCGCTGACATCAAAATATCCTTCACAAGAGAGACCGCAGTTTTGTTTATTTTGTATGAAGGTAACTGCCCATTACTGGAAGTAGCTAAGAACCGTAACGGAAACATCCTGTTGTGCAACAGTAGACAGCCAGTCCACGAACTTAATGACTCTACTACATATGTTTGAAGTTTGGCTTTGACAGAATGAAAGTGCTTCGGATATGAGGGTTGTTAGCTGCAAATTCCTTATACAGCCAATCCCTGCGTTAACTTGTGTGAACGTTTCGCTTGTTCTTTTATATCAAGACAATTTTAAGTTGGAGAGTGTTATAATTAATTGAGCAAATGAGTTTATCCTGTGATTTTGTTTCAGTGGCTCATCGTAATTGCTTTAACAAAATCTCTGAAAATGTTAACTTCATCGGTTCAGTAGTTGGGAGTAGGGACACATTTCGAGGAAAATCGGAAGTGCTGGAAATTATTACCAGTAATCAATACGACATTCAGCAGAAAACTGAAGAGTCCACCATGGATCCAGTAAGTAAAAATGAACGTGGAGAAGGCCTAGATAAATATATCAGAAATATTAGGCAGTAACCTGTTCCATAGGAAAAGTAAATATATCGCTAGTAGGCCTTCACCCAGAGAATGAAATTCCAAGAAGACCAGGAACCAAGTGGAGTGAAGGAAGGAAGAAAGAGGGACCACGAAGGAAGAATGGAAACCATGTGAAAGACCAGAGAGGCGGATCATACAAGCACTGCAAGATCCAACAAGGTCCCTACGGGAATAGTAATAATAATAATAATAATGAACATGAGAACGTGAGGATAGAAGTTTATACCACTAATTAGTGGACACTGCAGCCTTCTTCGTCAAGAAACTTTAGAGACACTGATGATTCAATGCAAGTTTTTTCAAAGCAGGACTAATCCTAACTTAGCAAAAGAAAACAGGAAAAATGATAATAGAATTCTTCACTGTCACAAATCGCAGGAAAAATCAGCCTATTTCTTTCACAGTTTCTGAAATGAAAAATTCAGTCTGATGCAACTGATCATAAAATGCAAGATAGACGGGAGACGTGGACGCGGGAGGAGAAAATTATCTTCCGATAGCGGTTCGACATCTGCGATACAGCGACACTCATACGAAAATCACAAAACAGGAAAATTACTCTATGATGATTTCAGAAGACAGTACAAGAAGGAGAAGAAAAATAAGAAGAATCTCAACAAGCAAGAAACAAACATATGCAGAAAGATTCTTGAATTATTTTGTGGAACGAGAATTAAATTTTAGCATTTTCTACTTTTAGCGTTAGGGAAAGTACACTGTGATCACAACAGGAATAAATACGGACTTTTAAAGGAATATACGTACAAAGAAAAGAGAAGGGCCACGAAGGGCACGAAAATCAAATACTCTGTAAGCCGCCAGTCGAAGTCAGAAGGAAATGGATGTTGACCCTCAGATGTCCCATAGATAAAATGAAGGTAAAGCAATCTGACAAATGTACTACTACAGACAATAAGTTCATGGACTGGCGCCTACGCAGTGTACACTTACCTACTGCAGTCAGTAAATCCGTGGACTGGCGTCTACGATGTAGGCAACACAGTGTACACTTACCTACTGCAGATGGTTATCCGTGGTTTCCCATTTTTACACCAGGAAAATGCTGGGAACAGCACCCAGTCTTTTGACGTGACATTTCGCGACTCTTTCCCGTCCTGGTGATACGACAGATTTCTTCTTCATCATTTCAAAAGTTTCGCTAACAGATTTTCCTATTTTTTTACAGAACATGAAATTTACTCATTAATTAAACTAGGATATTATCTTGAGTTCCATCACTCAGTCTGAACTACCCTTCGTAACGGAGACTAATTCCTGCTGGGACTAGCGAGGGGCTGTCCTGTGATACAAGCAATCCACTGTAGTATATCAAAAGGACAAGAGGGTCCGTGCTCGTCGCTCCACTGTTCCATATTGTGAGGCCTTGGAAGATACAAGTCTTGGTCCTTCTGATAATTTAAAGTAGAATCAGTACTAAACTTTATCCACTGAATTCTTGATGAATATTATAGTCCAAATAGCACTTTGGAATTCTATGACATCTTGTCACGAAGGAGGTTAACGGCTCGAATCTCAGTCAATGCCACCGATATATTCGATATGGAAACCCACATCCAACTGGTTGATAGTCTGATCATGATTATTAAGAGGAAGTACAGTGCGGTTTTCGTAATACTAACCAGAGGAAGTAGAAGAGTTCCTACCTTCTAAAACCTAAAATAAAGGAAAGGGCCAACAAGGGGCTAAATTGAAGACTCCCTAAGTAGTATAATAAGCGGGTTCGGCGGCCGCCGCCGCCGCACGCCTCCTCCTCCGCCGCCTCCGCCGCCTCCGCCCGCGGGAAATTTGAATTTTGGCGGGAAATTTGAATTTTGGCGCGAGATTTGAATTTGTAAACAAAGCCATGTGCTTTTTGACAGCTGTCATCGACAACAACGCATCGCTAACCTCACTGCTGCCATCTTGACGGGTCTAAACCTCACTAGTGCCAACTTAACCTAACTAGCGTGAGGTAAACAAAGCCACGTGTTTTTTGACAGCCACGTGCTTTTTGACAGACAACAACGCATCGCTAACCTCAGTACTGCCATCTTGACGGGCCTAAACCTCAGTAGTACCAACTTAACCTCACTAGCATGAGGTAAACAAAGCCACGTGCTTTTAGACGACCACGTGCTTTTTGACAGATTTGTAAACAAAGCCACGTGCTTTTTGACAGCTGTCATCGACAACAACGCATCGCTAACCTCAGTACTGCCATCTTGACAGGCCTAAACCTCAGTAGTGCCAACTTAACCTCACTAGCGCGAGGTAAACAAAGCCACGTGCTTTTTGACAGCCACGTGCTTTTTGACAGATTTGTAAACAAAGCCACGTGCTTTTTGACAGCTGTCATCGACAACAACGCATCGCTAACCTCAGTACTGCAATCTTGACGGGCCTAAACCTCAGTAGTACCAACTTAACCTAACTAGCGCGAGATAAACAAAGCCACGTGCTTTTTGACAGCCACGTGCTTTTTTGACAGCTGTCATCCGCCATCTTTAAACTACAGAGCACCGTGCTGCCCTCTTTCGTCACCTGTCATCGGCAGTGCTGCCATCTTGACGGGCCTAAACCTTAGTGCTACCAACTTAACCTCACTAGCTCGAGATAAACAAATCCACGTGCTTTTTGATAGCTGTCATCCGCCATCTTTAATCTATAGAGCACAGTGCTGCCCTCTTTAGCTACTTACCTTTGAAATGTGGTGGCGGATAATTTGAAAAATGCTTTTCGACAAGCAGCCATCTTTAATCCAGAGAGAACAGTGCTGCCCTCTATGTGGTGGCGGCAAATTGAAAAATTCCACGTGCTCTTGTTTGAAAACAAACTCACGTGCTTTTTTGACAGCTGTCATCTGCCATCTTTGAGCACAGTGCTGCCCTCTTTAGTTTGAAATGTGGTGGTGGTAAATTCCACGTGCTCTTGTTTGGAAACAAAGCCATGTGCTTTTTTGACAGCTGTCATCCGCCATCTTTAATCAACAGAGCACTGTGCTACTATCATGCGGGCAATTTCATCACCTGTCATCCGCCATCTTTAATCCACAGAACACCGTGCTGCCCTCTTTATGGCTACTACCTTAAGCACGTAGTAGCGGGCAATTTGAAAAGTTCTGTTAGCTATCATCCGCCATCTTTAATCAAGAGAGCACCGTGCTGCCATCTTTAGCTAGATACCTTTGAAATGTGGTGGCGGCAAATTGAAAAATTCTACGTGCTCTTGTTTGGAAACAAACTCACGTGCTTTTTTTCTGACAGCTGTCGTCCGCCATCTTGCATCACAAACCTCAGTGCTGCGCTCTTTAGCTAGATACCTTTGAAATGTGGTGGCGGCAATTTGCTCTTGTTTAGTAAACAAAGCCACGTGCTTTTTTTGACAGCTATCATCCACCATCTTTAATCAATAGAGCACGGTGCTGCTATCATGCAAGCAATTTCATCACCTGTCATCCGCCATCTTTAATCTACAGAGCACCGTGCTGCTGTCTGTAGTAGCGGGCAATTTGAAAAGTTCTGTTAGCTGTCATCCGCCATCTTTAATCAAGAGAGCACCGTGCTGCCATCTATGTGGTGGCGGCAAATTCCACGTGCTCTTGTTTAGTAAACAAACTCACGTGCTTTTTTGTCAGCTGTCATCCGCCATCTTACATCGCAAACCTCAGTGCTACACTCTTTAGTTGAAATATGGTGGCGGATAATTTAAAAAGAAAAATTCTACATCGGCCATCTCTCGGCGCTAATTGCACAAGATGGTGGCTATACATGACTCCTTAAAGGTGCTTATGCAAGATGGCCGCTATACATAGACTCCCTTGGGATGCTTGCGCAAGATGGCGGTTATACATGGCTCCTTATGAGACGCCCTAGGGATGCTTGCGCAAGATGGCGGTTGCTCTTATGAGGCGGCTTAAGGGTCCTTGCACAAGATGACTAGAGACGCCCTAAGGATGCTTGCGCAAGATGGCGGACGCAAGATGGTGGCTATACACGACTCCTTATGAGACGCTTTAAGGGTGCTTGCGCAAGATGGTTGCTACTCTTAGCTTAGAGGCTAACGTGTCGTGATAATTCGATTCATTAAATTTAGGGCTTAAATGCAAAATGTTAAATATATCGAAAACGGTGCACCGTAGAGCAAAACGGACAAAATTTTTCTGCCTAATACCCAGGTTCGCAGTATGAGGAACAAGAAAATCATAGTCTAATGATGGGATCAACGGTTCGGTTCCTACTTAGGCCCTTTGGCATTTGCTCTGTTTTAGCTTGTATTGAAGCGAGTCTTCGTAACATGATCAGGTCTAGCTATGGTAGAGAGTATAACGTACCGTGCAGGTTCGATTCATTAAATTTGGAGGCTTAAATGCAAAATGTTAAATATCTCGAAAACGATGCATCGTAGAGCAAAACGGACAAAATTTTTCCGCCTAATACGTAGGTTCGTAGTATCAGGAACAAGAAAAAACATAGTCTAATGATGAGATCAACGGTTCGATTCCTACTTAAGCCCTTTGGCATTCGCAGCTATCTATTTCTACAAGATGGTGGCTGCTCTTATGAGAAACAAGATGCCTTGAGACGTCCTAGGGATGCTTACGCAAGATGGCAGACACAAAATGGTGACTATACATAGCTCCTTATGAGACGGCCTAGGGGTGCTCGCACAAGATGGCGGCTACTCTTATGAAGAAAGCTAGCTTAGAGGCTACTGCGAAAGATAACAGCTGCTGTTATGCATGTGGTGGAGGGCAATTTGAAATTCTATGTGCTTAATCAACAGAGCACCCTACCGCCCTCTTTAGCTGAAATGTGGTGGTGGATAATTTGAAAAATTCTTTTGACAGCTATCATCTTTAAAAACAATGGCGACTATACATAGGCTGTTAAGGCCTTATCATTCTCCTCCTCCCCCCCTCCTCCTCCTCCTCCTTCTCTACCTCCTCCTCCGCCTCTTATGTCAAGGCATAGCTTTATATCGAACAAGTTTAAACCTGCATCGCGAAGGCAAGCGTGTGCAGCGATAACATTATTGTGCATGTTTAGACTTTCGAAACATAAGAAGAGTAGAATCAAACGCTGTACTCGATACGACATGTGATCAGAACATTGATTGATGCGTTCAGAAAACAAAATAAGTGATCAAGACTAGAATCGAACAATGTACTCAATACATCATGTGTTTAGAATATGTCAGGGGATACGCTTGTTCTAAGAAGATCAGATTGAAACATAACAAGACTAGAATAGAACACTGTAATCGATGTTGTTAACTTCAACATGTGATCAGAACATTGATTGATGTGTTCAGAACACAAAATAAGTGATCATGACTAGAATCGAACACTGTACTCGATACAACATGTGATCAGAACATTGATCGATGTGTTCAGAACACGAAATAAGTGATCAAGACTAGAATCGAACACTGTACACAATACAACATGTGTTTAGAACATGTTAGGGGGTACCCTTGTTCTAAGAAGATCAGAATGAAACATAACAAGACTAGAATCGAACACTATAATCGATGTTGTTAACCTCAACATATGATCAGAACATTGTTTGATGTGTTCAGAGCAAAAGTACAATTTTGATGATTTGCTTAGTGTAAAATCAAAAACTATGGAAACACACTGTGCACATATCGCGTAGCTAACTCGCTCAGTAAGCAATATTGCAAAACTACAACTTCAATGATTTGCATAGTGTAAAAATCAAAAACACACTGTATCCATACTGCGCAGCTAACTCGCTCGGTAAACGATATAGCCAAAGTATAACTTCAAATTATTCACCTTCCATCATTCGTCTTGTGTGTAAAAATCAGTCGAACAAGTTATCGCATAAACATGGCTGAAAAAAAATCGTGATAGGGTATGGAACCTAGGGGTTACATCTTATCAGAAGGACAAAAAGGATGAAAGGACTCTTCCTCCTCCTTACCGCACATTCCTTGAAGGGCTAATTGGCTGAAGGGCTAATGGGCAAAAGGGCTAAAGGGCTAAAGGGCTAATGGGCTAAAGGGCTAAAGGAGCAACAACCTCGCCGATCGCTATCAACAAGAACGCTTGTACTTTGTTAAGTGTAGAAAATTAATCTTTATTTGTAAATGTTTTCATGTTCAGAACAAGGAATGGAAAATCCCCGAGGTGCGATGAGTTACGTTTTTCGAACTAGTGTTTGGAACACTGAACTTTTCAAGATGATAGCAGAGAGTTTAGCAATGTTCTGTTGTTGGATTTTAAATTCCGCGCTACAACATGCATAAGGTGGTAGCCTTGAGGTTTACCGCCGTAAAGATGGCAAGAGTGAGGTTAACAATGTTCTGTTGTTGGATTTTAAATTCCGCGCTATAACATGCATCAGGTGGCAGCCTTGAGGCTTACCGCCGTAAAGATGGCAGCAGTGAGGTTAGCGACGCTCTATTGTCCTTCAAAGTGAGGTTAGGGTTCGTCAAGAAGACAGCTGTCATGAAAGCACGCGGCTATGTTTACCAAACAAGAGCACGTGGTCGTGACGTCACGGTCACGTAGTATGTTGCCTCAGCATGTAAAGTTCAATGTCTACACCTACGTAGTTAACACTCTGCTATGTTCACAAGATTTTTTACACATAACTATTCTTTATGCTTTAAGTTCATGCACATAGGGTATGCTAAGATAGCAGTAAAAACACATGCGAACTTTGTACATTCTAATGGAATAAGTTTAGTACTGTGTGCATCATGGATACATGATGTGTGCACGCATTTAATCTTGACTATACGTAATGCTGCTGCTTTGTTTACAAGATTTTTATACATTGCTATTCTTTATGCTTTAAGTTCATGCACGCACAAGCGATACTCGTACGCTCTAGCAGGAGAAGTTTAGTATGATATTCGATACATTATCGATAGGTGATGTGTACACGCTTTAGAACATAGCTCATCTTTATGATTTAAGTTCGTGCACATGGGTTAGGGATACACAAAAGCGATTGCTACATGCTCTAGCGGAAGAAGTCTAGTACGATAGTCGATGCATGTAAAATCGATAGGTTATGCAAAGATATTTAGCACAATCTAGTGGAAAAAGTTTAGCATGATAGTCGTTTCGTGCAAAATCATTAGGTAATGTGTAAACGCTTTGAAACAAGGCTATTCTTTGTACTTTAAGTTCATGCGTACAGGTTATGCTAAGATAGCAGCACAATCTAGCGGAAGAAGTTTAGTACGATATTTTATGCATGCAAAATCGATAGGTGACGTGTACACGCTTTGAAGCATGGCTATTCTTTGTACTTTAAGTTCATGGGTATAAGTTATGCTAAGATACCAGCACAATCTAGCGGAAGAAGTTTTGGTACGAGATTCGATGCATGCAAAATCGATAGGTGTTGTGTACACACTTTGAAACATAGCTATTCTTTGTACTTTAAGTTCATGTGTATGAGTTATGCTAAGATAGCAGCACAGCCTAGCGGAAGAAGTTTTGTACGAGAGTCGGTACATGCGAAGTCGATAGGTAATGTGTACACGCTTTGAAACATAGCTATTCTTTGTACCTTAAAGTCATGCGTATAGGTTATGCTAAGATAGCAGCACAATCTGGCGGAAGAAGTTCAGGGTGATCTGTACACGCTTTGAAACAAGGCTATTCTTTGTACTTTAAGTTCATGCGTCTTAGTTATGCTTGCGATAGTCGATGCATGTAAAATCGATAGGTTATGCTAAGATAGCAGCACGCTTACACGATTTTAGCACAATCTAGTGGAAGAAGTTTAGTACGAGAGTCGATGCTTGCAAAATCATTAGGTAATGTGTACACGCTTTGAAACAAGGCTATTCTTTGTACTTTAAGTTCATGCGTCTTAGTTATGCTAAGATAGCAGCACAATCTACCTGAAGATGTTTTGTACGAGAGTCGATACATGCGAAATCGATAGTTGATGCGTACACGCTTTGAAACATGACTACTCATTGTACTTTAAGTTCATGGGTGTAGGTTATGCTAAGATAGCAGCACAATCTAGCGGAAGAAATTTAGTACGAGATTCGATGCATGCAAAATCAATAAGTAATGTGTACACGCTTTGAAACATGGCTATTCTTCGTACTTTAAGTTCATGTGTATAAGTTATGCTAAGATAGCAGCACAACCTAGCGGAAGAAGTTTAGTACGATATTTGTTGCATGCAAAGTCGATAGGTAATGTGTACACGCTTTGAAACAAGGCTATTCTTTGTACTTTAAAGGTCATGCGTATAGGTTACGCTAAGATAGCAGCACAATCTAGCGGAAGAAGTTTAGTACGAGAGTCGATGCTTGCAAAATCGATAGGTAATGTGTACACGTTTTGAGACATACCTATTCTTTGTTCTTTAAGTTCATGCGTCTTAGTTATGCTGAGATAGCAGCACAATCTACCTGCAGAAGTTTAGTACGAGAGTCGATACATGCAAATTCGATAGTTGATGTGTACACGCTTTGAAACATGACTATTCATTGTACTTTAAGTTCATGGGTATAGGTTATGCTAAGATAGCAGCACAATCTAGCGGAAGAAATTTAGTACGATATTTGATGCATGCAAAATCAATAAGTAATGTGTACACGCTTTGAAACATGGCTATTCTTTGTACTTTAAGTTCATGCGTATAAGTTATGCTAAGATAGCAGCACAACCTAGCGGAAGAAGTTTAGTACGATATTTGTTGCATGCAAAGTCGATAGGTAATGTGTACACGCTTTGAAACATGGCTATTCTTTGTACCTTAAGGTCACGCGTATAGGTTATGCTAAGATAGCAGCACAATCTAGCGGAAGAAGTTTAGTACGAGAGTCGATGTGTGCAAAATCGATAGGTGATGTGTACACGCTTTGAAACATGGCTATGCATTGTACTTTAATTTTGTGGGTATAGGTTATGCTAAGATAGCAGCACGATCTAGCGGATGAAGTTTAGTTCGATGGTCGATGCATGTAAAATCGATAGGTCATGTGTACACGCTTTGAAACATAGCAATTCATACTGCTGCTCTGTTCCCAAGACTTTTAAGCATAGCTAACCCTAATACTGCTCTTAACGACGTCGAGCTAAGGATTGATTACGTGACCGTGACGTCACAGCCACGTGCTCTTGTTTGGTAAACATAGCCACGTGCTTTCTTGACAGCTGTCTTCTTGACGAACCCTAACCTCACTTTGAAGGACAATAGAGCGTCGCTAACCTCACTGCTGCCATCTTTACGGCGGTAAACCTCAAGGCTACCACCTTATGCATGTTGTAGCGCGGAATTTAAAATCCAACAACAGAACATTGTTAACCTCACTCTTGCCATCTTTACGGCGGTAAACCTCAAGGCTACCACCTTATGCATGTTGTAGCGCGGAATTTAAAATCCAACAACAGAACATTGCTAAACTCTCTGCTATCATCTTGAAAAGTTCAGTGTTCCAAACACTAGTTCGAAAAACGTAACTCATCGCACCTCGGGGATTTTCCATTCCTTGTTCTGAACATGAAACCATTTACAAATAAAGATTAATTTTCTACACTTAACAAAGTACAAGCGTTCTTGTTGATAGCGATCGACGAGGTTGTTGCTCCTTTAGCCCTTTAGCCCATTAGCCCTTTAGCCCATTAGCCCTTTAGCCCTTTAGCCCTTTTGCCCATTAGCCCTTCAGCCAATTAGCCCTTCAAGGAATGTGCGGTAAGGAGGAGGAAGAGTCCTTTCATCCTTTTTGTCCTTCTGATAAGATGTAAACCCTAGGTTCCATACCCTATCACGATTTTTTTTTTCAGCCATGTTTATGCGATAACTTGTTCGACTGATTTTTACACACAAGACGAATGATGGAAGGTGAATAATTTGAAGTTATACTTTGGCTATATCGTTTACCGAGCGAGTTAGCTGCGCAGTATGGATACAGTGTGTTTATGATTTTTACACTATTCAAATCATTGAAGTTGTAGTTTTGCAATATTGCTTACTGAGCGAGTTAGCTACGCGATATGTGCACAGTGTGTTTCCATAGTTTTTGATTTTACACTAAGCAAATCATCAAAATTGTACTTTTGCTCTGAACACATCAAACAATGTTCTGATCATATGTTGAGGTTAACAACATCGATTATAGTGTTCGATTCTAGTCTTGTTATGTTTCATTCTGATCTTCTTAGAACAAGGGTACCCCCTAACATGTTCTAAACACATGTTGTATTGAGTACAGTGTTCGATTCTAGTCTTGATCACTTATTTCGTGTTCTGAACACATCGATCAATGTTCTGATCACATGTTGTATCGAGTACAGTGTTCAATTCTAGTCATGATCACTTATTTTGTGTTCTGAACACATCAATCAATGTTCTGATCACATGTTGAAGTTAACAACATCGATTACAGTGTTCTATTCTAGTCTTGTTATGTTTCAATCTGATCTTCTTAGAACAAGCGTATCCCCTGACATATTCTAAACACATGATGTATTGAGTACATTGTTCGATTCTAGTCTTGATCACTTATTTTGTTTTCTGAACGCATCAATCAATGTTCTGATCACATGTCGTATCGAGTACAGCGTTTGATTCTACTCTTCTTATGTTTCGAAAGTCTAAACATGCACAATAATGTTATCGCTGCACACGCTTGCCTTCGCGATGCAGGTTTAAACTTGTTCGATATAAAGCTATGCCTTGACATAAGAGGCGGAGGAGGAGGTAGAGAAGGAGGAGGAGGAGGAGGGGGGGAGGAGGAGAATGATAAGGCCTTAACAGCCTATGTATAGTCGCCATTGTTTTTAAAGATGATAGCTGTCAAAAGAATTTTTCAAATTATCCACCACCACATTTCAGCTAAAGAGGGCGGTAGGGTGCTCTGTTGATTAAGCACATAGAATTTCAAATTGCCCTCCACCACATGCATAACAGCAGCTGTTATCTTTCGCAGTAGCCTCTAAGCTAGCTTTCTTCATAAGAGTAGCCGCCATCTTGTGCGAGCACCCCTAGGCCGTCTCATAAGGAGCTATGTATAGTCACCATTTTGTGTCTGCCATCTTGCGTAAGCATCCCTAGGACGTCTCAAGGCATCTTGTTTCTCATAAGAGCAGCCACCATCTTGTAGAAATAGATAGCTGCGAATGCCAAAGGGCTTAAGTAGGAATCGAACCGTTGATCTCATCATTAGACTATGTTTTTTCTTGTTCCTGATACTACGAACCTACGTATTAGGCGGAAACATTTTGTCCGTTTTGCTCTACGATGCACCGTTTTCGAGATATTTAACATTTTGCATTTAAGCCTCCAAATTTAATGAATCGAACCTGCACGGTACGTTATACTCTCTACCATAGCTAGACCTGATCATGTTACGAAGACTCGCTTCAATACAAGCTAAAACAGAGCAAATGCCAAAGGGCCTAAGTAGGAACCGAACCGTTGATCCCATCATTAGACTATGATTTTCTTGTTCCTCATACTGCGAACCTAGGTATTAGGCAGAAAAATTTTGTCCGTTTTGCTCTACGGTGCACCGTTTTCGATATATTTAACATTTTGCATTTAAGCCCTAAATTTAATGAATCGAACTATCACGACACGTTAGCCTCTAAGCTAAGAGTAGCAACCATCTTGCGCAAGCACCCTTAAAGCGTCTCATAAGGAGTCGTGTATAGCCGCCATCTTGCGTCCGCCATCTTGCGCAAGCATCCTTAGGGCGTCTCTAGTCATCTTGTGCAAGGACCCTTAAGCCGCCTCATAAGAGCAACCGCCATCTTGCGCAAGCATCCCTAGGGCGTCTCATAAGGAGCCATGTATAACCGCCATCTTGCGCAAGCATCCCAAGAGAGTCTATGTATAGCGGCCATCTTGCATAAGCACCTTTAAGGAGTCATGTATAGCCACCATCTTGTGCAATTAGCGCCGAGAGATGGCCGATGTAGAATTTTTCTTTTTAAATTATCCGCCACCATATTTCAACTAAAGAGTGTAGCACTGAGGTTTGCGATGTAAGATGGCGGATGACAGCTGACAAAAAAGCACGTGAGTTTGTTTACTAAACAAGAGCACGTGGAATTTGCCGCCACCACATAGATGGCAGCACGGTGCTCTCTTGATTAAAGATGGCGGATGACAGCTAACAGAACTTTTCAAATTGCCCGCTACTACAGACAGCAGCACGGTGCTCTGTAGATTAAAGATGGCGGATGACAGGTGATGAAATTGCTTGCATGATAGCAGCACCGTGCTCTATTGATTAAAGATGGTGGATGATAGCTGTCAAAAAAAGCACGTGGCTTTGTTTACTAAACAAGAGCAAATTGCCGCCACCACATTTCAAAGGTATCTAGCTAAAGAGCGCAGCACTGAGGTTTGTGATGCAAGATGGCGGACGACAGCTGTCAGAAAAAAAGCACGTGAGTTTGTTTCCAAACAAGAGCACGTAGAATTTTTCAATTTGCCGCCACCACATTTCAAAGGTATCTAGCTAAAGATGGCAGCACGGTGCTCTCTTGATTAAAGATGGCGGATGATAGCTAACAGAACTTTTCAAATTGCCCGCTACTACGTGCTTAAGGTAGTAGCCATAAAGAGGGCAGCACGGTGTTCTGTGGATTAAAGATGGCGGATGACAGGTGATGAAATTGCCCGCATGATAGTAGCACAGTGCTCTGTTGATTAAAGATGGCGGATGACAGCTGTCAAAAAAGCACATGGCTTTGTTTCCAAACAAGAGCACGTGGAATTTACCACCACCACATTTCAAACTAAAGAGGGCAGCACTGTGCTCAAAGATGGCAGATGACAGCTGTCAAAAAAGCACGTGAGTTTGTTTTCAAACAAGAGCACGTGGAATTTTTCAATTTGCCGCCACCACATAGAGGGCAGCACTGTTCTCTCTGGATTAAAGATGGCTGCTTGTCGAAAAGCATTTTTCAAATTATCCGCCACCACATTTCAAAGGTAAGTAGCTAAAGAGGGCAGCACTGTGCTCTATAGATTAAAGATGGCGGATGACAGCTATCAAAAAGCACGTGGATTTGTTTATCTCGAGCTAGTGAGGTTAAGTTGGTAGCACTAAGGTTTAGGCCCGTCAAGATGGCAGCACTGCCGATGACAGGTGACGAAAGAGGGCAGCACGGTGCTCTGTAGTTTAAAGATGGCGGATGACAGCTGTCAAAAAAGCACGTGGCTGTCAAAAAGCACGTGGCTTTGTTTATCTCGCGCTAGTTAGGTTAAGTTGGTACTACTGAGGTTTAGGCCCGTCAAGATTGCAGTACTGAGGTTAGCGATGCGTTGTTGTCGATGACAGCTGTCAAAAAGCACGTGGCTTTGTTTACAAATCTGTCAAAAAGCACGTGGCTGTCAAAAAGCACGTGGCTTTGTTTACCTCGCGCTAGTGAGGTTAAGTTGGCACTACTGAGGTTTAGGCCTGTCAAGATGGCAGTACTGAGGTTAGCGATGCGTTGTTGTCGATGACAGCTGTCAAAAAGCACGTGGCTTTGTTTACAAATCTGTCAAAAAGCACGTGGTCGTCTAAAAGCACGTGGCTTTGTTTACCTCATGCTAGTGAGGTTAAGTTGGTACTACTGAGGTTTAGGCCCGTCAAGATGGCAGTACTGAGGTTAGCGATGCGTTGTTGTCTGTCAAAAAGCACGTGGCTGTCAAAAAACACGTGGCTTTGTTTACCTCACGCTAGTTAGGTTAAGTTGGCACTAGTGAGGTTTAGACCCGTCAAGATGGCAGCAGTGAGGTTAGCGATGCGTTGTTGTCGATGACAGCTGTCAAAAAGCACGTGGCTTTGTTTACAAATTCAAATCTCGCGCCAAAATTCAAATTTCCCGCCAAAATTCAAATTTCCCGCGGGCGGCGCCGGAGGCGGCGGCGGCGGAGGCGGCGGCGGAGGCGGCGGCGGAGGCGGCGGCGGAGGCGGCGGAGGAGGAGGCGTGCGGCGGCGGCGGCGGCGGCCGCCGAACCCGCTTATTATACTACTTCCCTAGGCTTGGCAACATATCCTCAGCAAAGAAAACGGCATACGTTTGATCCCAGACCCCTTGCTTCCCCACAGAGGATGATTTATGATGAAAGTGAGCTTTATCACAATGATCAGTCAGAACATTATGACCCCCTACCTCATAGCTGGTGCGGATAACAACGGCGACGCGTCTTGGCATGGAAGCAATGGGGCCTTTCTAGGTCGCTGCAGGGAGTTGGCATGGCGTCACATTTGCACACACAGGTCACCTAATTACCGTAAATTCCGGGGAGTGGGAAGATGAGCTCTGACGCCACATCCCAGATATGTTCGATCAGGTTAAGATCCGGCGAGATGGGGGGCCAGCACATCAATTGCAACTCGGCACCGTGTTACTCGAACCACTCCATCACACTCCTGGCCTTGTGACATGGCGCAGTATCTTGTTGAAATTTACCACTGCCGTTGGGAAACATGATCGCCGTGAAGGGGTGTACGTGATCTGCAACCAGTGAACGGCCGTCATGGTGCCTTGCACGTGCTGCACGTGAATGTTCCCCAGAGCATAATTGAGCCGCCGCCTGCTTGTCTCCGTCTCGCAGTGCAGGTGTCAAGGAGGTGTTCCCCTAGAAGACGATGGATTCGCACCCTCCCATTGGCATGATGTAGAAGGTATCGGGATTCATCAGACCACACAACGCTCTGCCACTGCGCCGACGTCAAGTGACGATGGCCACGTGCCCATTGCAGTCGTAGTTGCCGATGTCGTGGTCGTGTCGTGTCGCGGGTCGTCGGCTGCAGAGGTTCATTCTTAGTAGTGTTCGGTGCACTGTGTGTTCAGACACACTTGTACTCTGCCCAGCATTATATCTGATGTTAGTTCGACCACAGTTCGCCGTCTGCCTTGTTTTACCAGTCTTCCCAGCCTACAACGTCCAAAATCTGTAATGAGGGGTCGCTGCCCAACCCCTCGACGTTTCACCTTGGTTTCGCCACTTGTTGAAGACACTCGCCACAAAACTCCTCCAACACCCGACAATTCGTGCAGTTTCCGAAATGCTCGTGGCGACCCTCCGGGCCATCACACTCTGCCCTCGGTCAAACTCAGATCGCGCGTCTTCCCCATTCTACACACGTACAGCACGCTCACTGCTGCTACATGCACCGTTCGTGTGTCTATCTAGCAGTTATTCGTCTTCAGGTGACGCTACTATCGCCTGGACGGGTTTATATCGATAGTATGTAGTTGATCATAATGTTCTTGCTGATATTTCATTTACGTAAAATTCGTAGCTCATATCATTAGGATGTTTTCAACATTGTGTTATTTGCCTGAAGGGATAGAACTATGCATTTCGAAGTTTTATTATTATTATTATTATTATTATTATTATTATTATTATTATTATTATTATTATTATTATTATTATTATCATACCAGTCCCAAGTTCTTGATTTTACTTTTACATTCTTTACTGAAAGTGGGGCACTGATATTAGCAGCATAAAAGTAATATTTTAATGCGCCTAAAATTACATGAATTTAATTTTAGTATATTGAGAGACCTGGTATTTGTATGCGTAAATAGTTCATGGGGACCATTTGCGGCTATTTGAAAGTTCTTTGTGGACTTATTTGCCAATTAATTCTATATTTCTTTCTCCCTTCCTTTCTTTCTTTCTTTCTTTCTTTCCTTCTTTCTTTGTTTCTTTCTTTCTTTCTTTCTATCTATCTATCTATCTATCTATCTATCTACCTATCTATCTATCTATCTATCTATCTATCATCTGTGACCAACGCATGGATTCTGCACGAAACAAAATCTTCTGCACTATTGGTTTTTGCTGTGGTTCATGATCAGGTTTATGTATTTATATTTTTCCTTGGGAATAAATGAAACGCTGAAATGTTTAAATAATTGACGCAAAATTTGACAAACATGCTCTTGACAGCGCTCACTTGCCTTTTAAAGGACACGCGCCCCTTGTTTCTAGCCTGACAAACCTCATTATCACTAGGGCGGGCCACTTTCTGGGATCAGAAGCTGCCACCTGGTGATACGTTCGCCGTCCCAACTCTATCATCGAGAACGGAAGATAACAGGGATTCCGCGGTTTCCCATTTTCGGTCGGTCCCTTCTCACTCCCTAATCCTTTCCTATACAATCGTCGCCATAAGTAAATTGTGAAAGAGTGCAGTAATTGATAAAGAAGGTCAGATGGGAAGATGAAAGTGAGGCGCCTGGTACAAGCAAGAGAAAGCATTGTCCGTCTCAGCTAATGGCTCCGTGTTCATCAACCCACACGGCAAGATGAAAGCCCCTAGAATTTCCCTTTCAGTCACCTCTGGTTATTACGCCAGGTACGATTACCGTGGATGTATACCACCGCCTCTATCCACGGAGAGGTTCACATCATGCCTATATCCGTATTTTCTCTGGTTTTGCTTTCAAGGTTAATTCCGTTCACTTTTAATGCAAACCTGTCTTGCCGATTAAGACTGTACAGTACATACGCTAATCGCAATTGGACTATCAAGTCTTCAGTGGCACTGTAACTAACCAATAACCTCGTACCCTATTAAGGAGCCAGCAGGAGGGGAACATTTATCTTAGTGTTCATTATGTTAACCTCTCTCTATAAAGGACTCAGGTCACCGATCTTAATTTATAATGTCGGCTCTATCTTTACCTGTCTCAACACAACTAATGTGTTCTAAGACCAGTGTATGAATCATCGTTTGTAATAACTTTATTTATAGAGAACAGCATGTTATTATAGCCCGTTAATCATGCATGGAATGACTTATTGAGCGAGTGCACGTATTATCAGTGGGAAGTGCTGGGTGACATTTGGTTCCAGGCGTTTGTTTGTTTGTTTATTGTTTTTGAACAAATACAAATTTTGACATGATATCATTGTGTGAAATAAAGTGCGTCATCAGAGCCTGTTTGTGGTCCTCACTCGGGTCCCGGGACGTATACTGCGGTCCCAATCGACCGTCGAACGCAGGCTGCCCGCGATGTCAAGGGACTTGACCAACAACTGCTGTGATGGAATTCTCTTGTTTTGTTTGATGGCTGAATTTGTGTACGTACTATAATGGGATTGTGTTTACCGTTCCGCAGTCTGAACCCGCCGATATTCAATGTATAGCGGTACTACATTCCTACTTTCGTTTCCGAAAAGACACGGGGCATAGAAATGTTTCCTGGCCTGTTGTCTCCTCGCACTAAAGACAGCCAGTGTGTATGCTCCAGATACTGTATTCCTCGCGTGAAAACACTTGCTCCATGAGACTGCAAATAAATGTAATGAAAATGTTGCTATAGGTCATTCCATGTCAAGAAAATAGTATTGCTCTTATCAAAACTACTTTACTCTGCAGCTTCACAGTAGAACGGCGGCACACATATTGGTGAAATTCACATTACAATTTCAAGATAAAAGGGGGAAATTAAATAAATTAATTTTTTAATTAATTAATTTTAGCAGCTCAAGGGCACTGGCTTTTAGACGGGTCTCATTTATGGTGTATGGGACCCTTACCGGAATTATTTGATTCGAGAAATGGAAAAAATCCAAAGAAAAGCAGCTAAATTTGTTCTGGGTGATTTCCAACCAAAAAGTAGCGTTACAAAAATATTGCAAAGTGTGGGCTGGGAAGACTTGAAAGAAAGGAGACGAGCTGCTCGATTAAGTGGTATGTTCCGAGCTGTCAGTGGAGAGATGGCATGGAATGATATTAGTAGAGGAATAAGTTTGAGCGGTGTTTTTAAATGTAGGAGAGATCAGTATATGAAGACAAGTTGGAATTAAAGAGGAAAAATTGGGGCAAATATTCTTCTATAGGAAGAGGAGTTAGAGATTAGAATAATTAACCAAGGAAGATGTTCCATGAATTTCCAATTTTTTTGCCATTATTTAAGAAAGGACTTGGTCAACAGCAGATAGTCCGCCAACTGGGCGACTGCCCTAAATACAGATCAGTGATTACCGAATCTCATTTTGTCTTTTCACAGCAATGCATGAAATCTAGTGTAGTACATATACACAACCTCATTACTGAAGTACAAGGAAAACTGGGGAGGAAAATGAACAACAGATAATTGATTCGAGAGGAGGGGGATGCAGTTAATTTCAATTAATAAATTTGCCCAGGCAACACCTGGTACTATTGTGTCGTCGTATCACCTCATGAAAATAATAGTAAAAATTAAGTGCACTTATAAAACGGCTATAGAGCAAAAGCAAGCACACAAACATCATAGCGAATTTCTCTATCACTTCAAGTCATGCCATGATGTATCGCTGTACACTACAGCATCAATGTCTTGTTTAACAGCTGTTCAAGAGTAGGAGAATAATAGAGGACACCCATAAATAAACTGATCACTCCTCTTCAACAGTGATAAGTTGCCCGCGATTCACAGCACAACGGATTACGTGTTACATGTACCGGAGCAACTCAGAAGAAAAATGAAGGAGGGTAACAAAGCGATGGCTGTTGTGCTTTCCACCTGCGAATGTATTTATGAAATAGAGAATGTTAAGTAGTTATTTTAATAACATACATACGTACATACACTATCATTATAGACTGGTATGCCTTTCAGCGTTCAGTCTGCAAGCCTCTGAGAATTTACTAAGCGTCGCCACAATCCTCGATTTGCAACTAGTGTTGTGGCCTCATTTAGTTATATACCTCTTATCTTTAAATCGTTAAAAACCGAGTCTAACCATCGTCGTCTTGGTCTCCCTCTACTTATCTTACCCTCCATAACAGAGTCCATTATTCTCCTAGGTAACCTATCCTCCTCTACTCGCCTCACATGACCCCACCACCGAAGCCGGTTTATGCGTACAGCTTCATCCATCGAGTTCATTCCTAAATTAGCCTTTATCTCCTCATTCCGAGTACCCTCCGGCCATTGTTACTACCTGTTTGTACCAGCAATCATTCTCACTACTTTCATGTCTGTTACTTCTAACTTATGAATAAGATATCCTGAGTCCACCCAGCTTTCGCTCCCATAAAGCAAAGTTGGTCTGAAAACAGACCGATGTAAAGATAGTTTCGTCTGGGAGCTGACTTCCTTCTTACAGAATACTGCTGATCGCAACTGCGAGCTCACTGCATTAGCTTTACTACACCTTGATTCAATCTCACTTACTATATTACCATCCCGGGAAAACACACAACCTAAATACTTAAAATTATCGACCTGTTCTAGCTTTGTATCACCAATATGACATTCAATTCTGTTGAATTTCTTACCTACTGACATCAATTTAGTCTTCGAGAGGCTAATTTTCATACCATACTCATTGCACCTATTTTCAAGTTCCAATATATTAGACTGCAGGCTTTCGGCACAGTCTGCCATTAAGACCAAGTCGTCAGCATAGGCCAGACTGCTTATTACATTTCCACCTAACTGAATCCCTCCCTGCATTTTATACCTTTCAGCAGGTGATCCATGTAAACTACGAACAGCAAAGGTGAAAGATTACAGCCTTGTCTAACCCCTATAAGTACCCTGAACCAAGAACTCATTCTACCATCAATTCTCACTGAAACCCAATTGTCAACATGATTGATTTTAATAATATACCTTTAATTCCATAGTCCCCCAGTATCGCGAACATCTTTTCCGTCGGTACCCTGTCATATGCTTTCTCTAGATCTACGAAACATAAACACAACTGCCTATTCCTCTCGTAGCATTTTCAATTACCTGGCGCATACTGAAAATCTGATCCTGACAGCCTCTCTGTGGCCTGAAACCATACCGGATTTCATCCAACTTCCTCTCAACGACTGATCGCACCCTCCCTTCCAAGATGCCAGTGAATACTTTGCCTGGTATACTAATCAATGAGATACCTCGATAGTTGTTGCAATCCTTCCTGTTCCCTTGCTTATAGATAGGTGCAATTACTGCTTTTGTCCAATCTGAAGGTACCTTACCAACACTCCACGCTAATTTTACTACTCTATGAAGCCATTTCATCCTTGCCTTCCCACTATACTTCGCCATTTCATGTCTAATTTCATCTATTCCTGCTGCCTTATGACAATGGAGTTCTTTTACCATCCTTTCCACTTCCTCAAGCATAATTTCACCAACATCACTTTCCTCCTCCCCCTGAGCTTGGCTGTTTGCAACACTCACGGGAAAAATACGCCTCATCCTTTGTATTTAATTCATCATCATCATAAGTCGTATAACTCATTGCTGAGCGTCGTGACCCCATTTGACTTCACACAATATTCTGGATTAAGCGGCGCCAACTTTGACGATGTTCAGCTTCTCTTAAAGCCTGCTGAAGAGTCAGACTGGTGGTACTCATAACTTGATCAATCCACCTACTCTATGTCCTTCCTCGTGGTTTTCTGCCTTTCATGATACATTTCTCCAGATTTTCACTATCACGTCTTACAATATGTCCCAAGAATTGGACGATTCTCTTTATGACGCGAGAGGAGAGACGTTTGGAGATATTAAGTTCTTCAATAATAGATGCATTAGTTTTTCTTTCCGTCCAAGGTGCCCGGAGCATCCTTCTCCAACACCAGATCTGAAAGGCGTCGATACGGTACTTATCTCTTGCCTTGAGGGTCCAGGTCTCGGAACCATAAGCGAAGACAGAGAACACAAGAGAATCAAATAGTCTAATCTTTCTACTGTTTGTGATTGCTCTGCCATATTTTTTTGAGTCTGCTCATGGCAGAGCGCCCTAAGGTGATACGTCTCCTAATCTCTTTGTCAGAACTTCCAGTATCACAGATGGTCGACCCGAGGTATGTAAATTCATTTACCATTTCCAGTTCCCTTAATTCATAATAGAAAATTTTTATATTCCTTAGTTACGAGAAATTATGGATGTGTAAGACCGGGTGGGCTCACTCCTTGTAGCTCCACAAGTGCAGTACTGTTTCCTTAACATGAAATGAGCTATAGAAACATTTTCATTTCCTTGTCCGCATTGTGGACAAGTTATCTGGACTCCAGCCTCCTGTTTCTAAAGAGTGCCAGAGCACATCCACCAGCTTTCGTATACTTCGAGTGGAAATATTTTCCCATGAGTCTGCCAACAAATGTAATGTAATGGAAATAATGGTAAAATATATCTGTACTCTCTAGTCTGCAAAGGGATGGAACGTAGAGAATTTCCCTGGACTACAGCTTCCTGCTGATAAACAGTGCCAGTGTGCATGCTCCTGTCAGCGTATTCCTCGACAGCAAGCTTAAATCCTATATCAGTCCTCCACAAAACGTTTATGTCACACCCTCCCGTTCTGGACAATAAACGGTCTTGCTTCCACACATCCCTATTCTTTCTTCTTTCCCTTCCGTCTTTCACTACTCAAAAAGTGCACAAAACTCCGTCTCACGGGAACTTTTGTTAATAATAATACTTTTCGTACTTGAATAGTATCCTATCTGTAACTGTGAGCAAGATGTAGAGAAGGGAATTGGTGCTGCCCATGCGGTATTTGGATGACTATCACACCGGATGTTCATTAATAAACACCTGACCGTGAATACGAAACTCACGCTGTTGTCATCGCAACATTGCTGTATGATTGTGAAACTTGGGCCATTTACCGACATGATTTAAAAATGCTTGAGCATTTCCACCAAACGGGTAACTCTCTCCCCAACATTGCCGTTCTTGAGAAAGCGCATGCCAAGGGCATGTAATGTTAAGCACTGGATATACTTAAGAATGTTAAACTATTAATATTTCTTGTAATATTTCATTTCCTTGGAATTGCTTGTTGTAATTTTGTTCTTGTACTTTTGGTTTGTTGTTGTTAGGTAATTATGTTTTAACTTTACTTTATTATCACACTACTCTAAGGCTGATGACACACAGAGCGGTTTTTGCCGACTGTGACGAAACCACTGCCTGCTCGATACGCACCCGATGACTGCTTATAAGCAGTCATTTTTAGATGCACATTAGTGAGCGTGACGTTAGGTGAGGAAGCTAGCTAAAATTACCGAAAAATAAAGGATTGTTCTTATTCTTATTCAAAAAGTCTGCTTACTCTATATGTCCTTTTTTTTTGCTAGCGGCTTTACGTCGCATCGACACAGATGGGTCTTATGGCGACGATGGGATAGGAAAGGCCTAGGAGTTAGAAGGAAGCGGCCGTGGCCTTAATTAAGGTACAGCCCCAGCATTTGCCTGGTGTGAAAACGGGAAACCGCGGAAAACCATCTTCAGGGCTGCCGATAGTGGGATTCGAACCTACTATCTCCCGGATGCAAGCTCACAGCCGCGCGCCTCTACGCGCACGGCCAACTCGCCCGGTACTCTATATGTCCTTTTACGTGTATATTATTGAATTTCAAAGATACTTCATGATATCTAATACAAGAATACCTACCAATGATGCAATCGCCGCGTAAATTCAGCCACGCCCGACTAGAGCGAAGCATCAAGTCGGCCGTGATTCAGCTGAATGTATTAAATCTATGGCGCTAGAGCGCGCACAAAGTCTTCAAACCGCTCGCTGCACCGCCAGCTACACGACAGGCCGAGTCGGCAAATTTGCCGCTTGTCGGCGAGCACCGCTGTGTCTGTTTCATCCCATCTGATACAATAGAAACATGCGCCGACTCGACAAAAACCGCTCCGTGTGTCATCAGCCTAAGTGACCATTGCCAACGGAATATTTCCCAACTGCGATGTATTTGTTGATAATAACAATAATAATAATAGAATCGTCCATCATTGGTCACCAGCTTAGATGGATTGGCCATGTCCGTCGGATGTTTGATATCAGATTTCCAGGCCAAATCTTGTATGGTGAACTTTGTTCCGACACCAGACCTCGTGGAGCCCTATGAGCCGCTACAAGGACCAGATAAAGCACACTATGAAGATGACAGGTCTCAATTCACAAACCTCGGACACGCTTGCCCAGGATCGTACAATATGGTGCCGGACGATCCCTGTTGCTGTAAATCTGTTTGAAGGGGAACGACGCAAATATGAAGAGGCCAGGAGGGAATCACGAAAACCCCGCGTGCAGCACAACCACACACTCCCCCATCACTTCTGTGCAATATGTACGGACGCTTATTCCATGCTAGAATAAAACTGGTTTCTTCAACTATCGAATGTACATGAACAGACGGAAGTGAATTTATTTGAAGAAGTTCAAGCCGACGACAACGAACAATAATAATTAATGATCTGAAGCAGTAAATAATGCTAGATAAAAGCTCAAATGGTGTTCTTAGTGCTTTCTTAGACACTTCAGCATGCTTTTCTAGGAATTTAACATTTAGAATTAATTGCTCCCGACGCGGAAAAATCGATAGATTCATTCACCTGCTCTGGATATTTTGTCTGGAAACGTCTTGTAAGATTTACGTGTTTCAAACTATCGTTGGCTAAAATATCTAAGCAAATAACACACTAGTTATTCACAAGAATGCTGGTGGGAGCTGGTTTTAGATAATTGTCTTCATAGTTGTGAAATTTTTTATTTTTGTCAAATACTTAACCTTACAGGCGAGAGCTGAAGCAGATACTGAAGGTGAACTGAAAACGCATCCCGTTCTTTATTAGGTATTTCTCTGGGAGAACAGGCACTTGGACGGGATCGCTGCTTACCACGGTAAATCAGCCATTTGTCCATGATCAGCACGACTCACCTTTCTAATTCCTATATCAATGCTCGAAGAGAGTAGATTTCCTTCCTTATCTGTGGTAATCTCCATTGTATGTCCTCTTTATTTTTGCCATCGTTTGTTATTGTACTACCAAAGTAACAATATGCATTTTCTCACCAAATATTCCTTGCAACACTTTACTTCGTTCGGCTACACTCAAATATTTTTAATTTGGATTTACCTAGTTACTTTCATCTTGTATTCTTTTTTTTTTCTATTTTCTTTCCGTCTTATGGCGACGATGGGATACGAAAAGGCCTTAATTAATGTGTAGCCTTTGGGTGGTGTGAAAATGCGGAACCATGGAAAACCATCTTCAAGGTTCTAACCCACTATCTCCACAATGCAAGCTCATAGCTGCGGGCCCCTAACAGCACGGCCACTCCTTCTCGAAGACTTTGTCCATACCATTCAATAGTTTCTTCAGATTTTCTGCACACTCAGATAAAAAAACAGATCATCGGCAAATCTCAGACATTTGATTTCTTCCTTTCGAAATTTGCCCTGGATTTTCTTCACCGCCAGCTCTATATCAATACTGAAAAGAAGAGAGTACAGACTTCAACCTTCACATTTGATTTAATCGCACATTTAGGGTCGCGCAAGTTTTACCATGCATCCGGAGAGGTAGTGGGTTCGACCTCCACCGTCGGCAGCCCTGAAGATGGTTTTCCTTGGTATTTCATTTTGACTCCAGGCAAATGCTGCGGTTGAACCTTCATTAATGCTACGGCCGTTTTCTTTGCACTCCTAGACCTTCCCCATCCCATCCCCTCCAAAGGACCTACCTATGGCGGCGTGACGTAAAGCCCTTCAGGTAAACAACTCAATATTGGAAACATCCCAGCGATATGAGCTACGAATTTTAGGTAAATGAAATATAATAAAGCATGATATGGGGTTCCATTCATTCCATTCCTAATCCGCTCGAATGACTGGCTGTGGATTTTCATTTTTAAAGTATAAGAATAAATTATTTATTTATTTCCAAAAATTGCAATCCTTTTCTCAATCATTGTTATCCGGTCGATTGCATTATCAGTTTGCTTTTTCTACCTCTACGATCGCTAATGTAAGTCAATGCAGAGTTTCACTTAAGCCCTTGTAACTACATTCGATTCGATGTCGGCGTTTTAAAAAAAAAATCAAAAAGCGCCTGAGGGTATTGGACCACTGAACACATTACAGAAATAATTATGAAGTTAATTTGGCAAGGATTTGAATAAAAAGACATCGGGTAAAGAAACAAGGGAACTGTATTGAGGCTGGCATTGATTTTCGAAATTTCCCCTTTTTAGTTTGATAGAGCTATCCCAGACTCACAATTTGATATTTTCCCGGGCCCTTTATCCCTTTAGCTCTTCAACTTTTATCAGTATGGGGACTCCTACTTTGTCTGCTAAGCAATGTTTGGAACATAAAAATTTGCAGCACCGAGCTCGATACCTGCAGTCGCTTAAGTGCGGCCAATATCCAGTAATCGGGAGATAGTGGGTTCGAGACCAACTGTCGGCAGCCCTGAAGATGGTTTTCCGTGGTTTCCCATTTTCACACCAGGAAAATGCCGGGGCTGTACCTTAATTAACGCCACGGACGCTTCCTTCCACTTCCTAGGCCTTTCTTCTCCCATCGTCGCCATAAGACATATCTATGTCGGTGCGACGTAAAACAAAATATCAAAAAAATTGCAGCCTTGCCTCGCTCCTTTCTGAATTGCGTAGTTTCGATATACCTGCATAATCACTGGTGCCTCTATTTGACGATCGAACCAGCCTCTGTGCTGAAGACTTGACAGACACAAATCTAGTTGTCCTGAGTTAGTATTTATCTGAAAATGAAATACAGGGTATTGTTATTCTATCAGCGTTCTGGATTGCTCACATTCGGTTGTGTTTGATGGCCCTCTTTCTTATAGACAAATTGCATGAGAAACTTAGAGTATCAGAGTTTACTCTGAACGTCGATTACACAACTGTACACGAATGTGCTGGAAATGCGTTTTCTTCCCCTTGAGCAATGTGGTTCTTTAAAGGGACGTCGTTATAAATAGTTTATGCTAATCGCGGACATAAACAGGGTATTACGACAGCACTAAACTTGGTCCTCTTCTGCAGCTCTTTCAGAAGATGAACCCACGTATAACGTAATCCTGGGAGAGCACACATGAACACTTAGCCTCGCATTGAAGTACTCACTGAGCGCTGCTAATGACATATATGTACAAAGGATTTACTTTATGTTTTATTCTTTCTATTCCCATTCTTGACGTTGCTAAGTCTAAGTGCTTGTTCGTTGTAGAAAGTGCACGTTCCCCCTGTGACATATCAGCTAAACTAATAATGGATTGTCCATTTTCACAAAGATCCTTATTTACCCCTGCGATTCCTAGGCAAAAAAGTAAAGGAGATCTTCACTGATGTAATCATATTAACGATGTAGTTAAGAAAGTTTACAGATCTCTTCACATGATTATGAGGATTTTCAGACGCTGTAGTAAGTATGTAAAGAAAGCGGCGTATAATTCTGTGGTAAGACCGTAGCTAGAGTGTGGCTCCAGTGTATGGGATCCTCACCAGCACTATTGATACGAGAATTGTAAAAAAATTAATGAAAGTGGAACAACTTGTTCTGGATGTTTCCCGACAAAGGAGTAGTGCTACGAAAATGTTGCAAACTTTGTGCTGGAAAGACTTCGGAGTAAGGAGACGAGATGCTGGACTACGCGGTATGTTTCGAGCCGTCAGTGGAGTGTTGGCGTGGAGTAACATAAGTAGAAGAAGAAGCTTGAGTGGAGCTTTTAAAAGTAGGAAGGATCATAATATGAAAATAAAGTTGGAATTCAAGAGGAAAGCTTGGAGAAAATATTCTTTTATCGGACGAGGAGTGAGGGATAGGAATAAATTATCAAAGGAATTATTCGAAAAATATGCAAGTTCTTTGAAATTTTTAGGAAAAAGCCTAGGGAAACAATTGATAGGGAATCTGCCAGCTGGGTGACAGTCTAAATGCAGATGATTTATTGATTGATTGATTGATTGATTGATTGATTGATTGATTGATTGATTGATTGATTGATTGATTGATTGATTGATTGATTGATTGATTGATTGATTGATTGATTGATTGATTGATTGATTGATTGATTGATTGATTGATTGATTGATTGATTGATTGATTGATTGATTGATTGATTGATTGATTGATTGAATTAGCCTACACCGGAAATGAATACCGTCCTGTTGGAATACACAGCCGGGCATAGACCTATCCTTCCTCTTCCATTCACAAGCGAACTCTCTGGGATGGATCAAACAGACCGCAATGACAGTTCCCAGGTTTATCATCAAAGACATCATAAATTTAATGATAATAGTCATTCTACCGTAAAGGAATATTTACCTCCTTAGAAATTGTTATTTGTTTACTGTAGTTTTAAATGTAACGTGACCTACTGAAGGCCTCGATTACAAAGACACTTAGGATTGGTGGTGTTGATCACTGTTTTACACCATGACAAGCAGAAGTAAGACCCTGGAAATCACGCACTAGTTCCCTCAGCTGGTGTGACAGACAGAACAGGGCGAGTGTGAGAGGGTAAACAGTGAACGCGCTCTTGCTGTATCTCTCCCTTCACTATGAACAAATTTAATTTCTAGCACTTGCTGTTACTTAATACTAGACAATATGTACTTCCGATAGGATAACACATCATATTCTAACAAGGATGTCAAGCACAATCTCAAACTCAAAACTGTGCAGCACTTAGCAGCACCTCTTTAATATTAATATCCTATATTCATCTGACCCACCACACTGCTCTGCGTCACTCAGCAATTTTGCAACTATTGAATGTAAAACTAACGGTATGTTTAGGACGAAATTGTTAGGAATGTTAAATTGATCAGTCCGCCAAGTTTCACTGAAAACCGTCAAATACAATTCCAATACTTCTCTTGTTAGCACCAGGGTTGCCAGTTGTGGGAGCCACTCCTCAAAGTGCCTTCTTGGTGTAAACAAAAGTGGCTTCGTCCATTTATCTTCCTGATCATCTGAATTTTAATCCGAAAATACTGTTACAATCAAACACGTTCCCTTTTGTCAATCTAATTGAATTAATATACAGACACACAATTATATTCAACCACGAATAGCCCACCTCCGCTACTTGCCGTCCATTTACGAGTCTCTAGTTCTCACACAGCTGGCTGTCCGGTTCTCTGGTATAACCTTAAACGGACGATAATCCTGATTAACAGCTGTTCTTACAATCAATTCTCCTAGCAAGGTCAGTCACCCCGCACAGCAGCTGCAGGCCGACAGATACAAACACAGCGCTACTGGCCACCACAACGCCCGAGTGTTCCTTAGCTGGACTCCACGGGAAGTGCACTTCTCTCACGTTCCACACATTGAACAACTTAGCACTGACTACTAAACGGTGGTCACACAACAGCAACAACTGAATAGTGCTAGCCAGTTCTACAGTACTCTTCACAACAACACAATTAACACTCCTCCAACTACTGGCACCAAGTGTTCCACACAGTAGTCAGCGCTACTGCCGTCCTAATCCAACTACTCAACTCCCTGTTCGCAGCTCGCCTCGTTTTTATATCCTGATAATGGATTGCTATAAACGTCGGGGCTCGGCTAGAGACGGAGCATTCCAACTGCATCTTACAGAAAGCGCACGGGGTATCCAGACTGTAGGACCAATAAAGGACAGGCCGTGGGATGTCCTCGGGCAGGTTGGGAAGTCACCGAGATTGCTCAGTTAGTTGCTTAGTTATCCCTACCAGGAAACACAGAAAGTGGCCACGGCAGGTCTAGCACATATACATACCATGTGATTTTCAAATAATATCGAATATGGAATATCCTTATTGTCCTTCGCAAGAAATGAGAGTCCGTTTCTATTTTCTAATCTATGTTTCACTTCAGATTCTGTAGGCTTTCCCTCAACACAAAGTATTGTCGTTTGAACCGGTGGTTCATATTCGGCAAAGGCTGTGGTAGGGTTGTAAAATAATATTTGGGTGCTGCACATCTAATGAAGGCGGTGTGTAAAAAAAACAACTCTGTGGCACATTTGACCTTCAACCGACAAGATCAACTATATCTGAGCGATAGATATACTTTCTTTGACAACTGGCAGAGCAAAACGGAATGTCGATTTTGACATGCAAGCAGTGTAAATGGTGTTACATAAAATTGACTGCAGCAAGGTTGGCGAGGACATAGTATTATTATTATTATTATTATTATTATTATTATTATTATTATTATTATTATTATTATTATTATTATTATTATTAATAATACAATCCCTTCTACTATCTTTCAATTGCCTCACAGATTTTCAGACATTGTCTTGAAAACCCATTACGAATTTTTTGTAAAAGATTTAAGTTAATTATCTTGCTAGTCACTGCATTAGTTTAATTTTTGTTACAGGTAAATCATCCTCAAGCCGAATTTAATTTTCTACCCTTTATTCAACATCGTAGAACCAGATTCATTTATGGTAAGTTTTTGACACTAGCAACGTTTTGATTTGAAGGCATAGTGAATAATAATCGTGCGACTTCAGCTACCTTCTGAAGTGGAAGATGATATGTAGCTAAGATATCTCTGTTCCGATTGCATCGTCACCTACCTGCGTCAGTGATACTCCGCTGAGCGGCTTCTAAGGCTGAGTGCCGACCCGACGTCTATGGTAGACTAACCTAAGAGTTGTGACCAGCGAACGGATTGCTATATAAATATCTGTTTAGGAAATTAAATTAATAATATTTGTATTATCTTTACGAATAATGTCTTGTGGAGTTGAAAAATGCTGTATTTATATTCCATATTTTGGAATTCAGCACATATTCTCCATATTCTTAGTCATCAAAATCAGTATAGTCTCTATATTGGATTAAAAAATTAAATTCTATTAAGCGGACAGTGAATAATGTAGAAACAAATTAACAATTTATATTTAAATATTTTTGTACTGTTCAACAATCGACACTGTTACATTAGTTTCCCGATTATTTCGTAATTTGGTAATCCCATTTCATTGCTTCATATTAAGAACGTTCTGCTTGCCATGGGCTCTGAGGACCCATCCTCAACTAAAGCTGAGACACACGTGTGAAGAATGACTTAAAACACTCGAAAGGCTCCAAAACTTGCATCTGTCATTGTAGTTTCAAAGACTCTGGATATCAAGAAGTGAGAAAGATTGCTGCAGTATTCAGTGGATATTCAAGTGTGAAGTTAACGTTGGACTTAGTCCCAACATACATTGTGAAGTTCAATTATACCCTCATTACCGATTCTACGTTGAATGCAGTTTCAGTCGATATAAATCTGACCTCAGAAAAAAATAGATGACCTTTTCAGCACTTAAAATGAACATTTTGTAATCCATTGTTTTTAAAGCAGGAAATAAATGATTGGGTGTTGTTAGAAGTTCATATTAAAATGAGAAGTGAAATATTATGCTTAATATACGCCTACTTTGTTTAGCTTCATTGAACTTCAATATTGAATAGAAACGATCATTTTTGTTATTTTAAGTCTAAATATAATTCAATATTTCAATAAAAATAATTAAATGTATGTATGATGGTTGTCAGCCCGAAGGCTGGTTTGATCCTCTGTAGCTCCGCCAACAGCTGTCATAAACAGCCTAGGCGTCACTGAAGAGGCGTACTAGGGAAATGAGGAGCGAGGTAGTTTCCCGTTGCTTTCCTCACCGAGCCAGCCGTTGCTATTACATATCAGTCTGCCAAGCCCACTGAAATGTATGCACCAACCGACCCTATGAGCTATATTTT
The DNA here is from genome assembly GCF_040414725.1 of Anabrus simplex. Classification (NCBI taxonomy): domain Eukaryota; kingdom Metazoa; phylum Arthropoda; class Insecta; order Orthoptera; family Tettigoniidae; genus Anabrus; species Anabrus simplex. The sequence continues at coordinate 1,769,233,929 of NC_090265.1, read as the reverse complement.
CACACCATTCATAACAGGGACTGGCTGCATAAGGAATGGTATTACTAGCATCACTCATACCTCAGTCACTTTCATATTGTCACAGCCAAGGATTAGACTGAGACAGGTCAATGAAAGTAACAAATTTAATATAGCCCATACCAGAAGACATAGTGCACTGTAAACACTACATCTGGCCAGCAAAGGCATCATAATGTATATATATTTGATTTATTACTACCTATAAATTATTTCCATGGTTATGACATACTTTTACCTGTTTCTAAAGAAACGAAACGAATTTGTGAACTCGAGATCTTGATGTGGGGAAGTGTAGCCCACTGGTGTCGAATGGAGTTGCATCATCCATGATGCTGAATGAGAGTAAATAACGATATCCATTTTATGTCCCACGAACTACGTTTACGCATTTTATGAAATGCCGAGATGCTGGATTTGTTTTCCTACAAGAACTGTTTTGTGTATTAATAAATCTACCTATATGAAGGTGTCATATCTGGACACCTTCGAAAACCACTAAACTGAGCCACTGTGCAATTCGCTGAATTGAGCTCTACAATCTGCGCTACTTAAACAGCCCTAACGTTGGGATGTCGGATGGGTACATTAAGCGCCAGGTATCCCATACAATGGATACCAATGAATGAGGGTGGTGGATGCCTCAAATAATGTCACACTAATAGTAATCATGAGCAACCAGTATCAATCATACGACGGCATCCTATCAAACCTGGTTACCATCATAATAAATATGTACATATGAAATATACTTTGTGTAACTGAATTACATTTTAGCATTACTTACAAGAAAGTTGCAAAAATGTTCCACATTGTACAACTTAGCAGTTTCGCATTCAGATCGTAGAACATGGGTTACCATTTACGCTCGCTACGAAGGGAGATAAGAGAAACTGATAATATACTAAGAATTTGAATAATATATTAATAATTAAAATATAATAAAGGGTGAACAAGATGGAAATAGCATGTGGTGTATCTAGGGATATCTACTATAAAACATGTTTATCTAAAAGCCTCAAAGTACATTACTATAAGACAGCAGTCAAACTGGATTGCCTACACGCGAGTGAATGTTTAGTCTTGAATTACAAGCTGAAAATTTTAGAAGTACTAGAAAGAAGAATTATACGGAAAATACTCGATCCTCTAACAACTAAATAACTATGAAATATGCCTAAACATAGAAAACATAACAGAAACAATGCGGAAGAGGCTATTGATATTTTGTGGAAATTGATAGAGAATGGATGACAACAGGTCAACACAAACCGATCTTCAGATATCTTTGGAACAAGATGTCAACGATAACCTGCATTCATGAAGTCAATAAATATTTTGAAAGAAACAATATAAGAGAAGAAGAAGCAACAAAGAGAGAAAGAGAGAGAGATTTAGAAAGAAAATGTTATATGTGGAAATATCCCAAGGTCGGTAGGGAAAGAAAACAGAATGGTCCGACGAGAGGGATAGGAATCAGATGAATGAGTATTGGAGGGGGATGAAGAAATGACAAAGGATGAACCATTGAAATTGTCACTTGGTTCCTAGAAGACCTTAACGGAGAAAGAAAGAAAGAAAGAAAGAAAGGAGCAGTAACAATCATGACAGTTACGAGAAATTGCTGGTAGACCTAAAAACAGGTAGGAACAATGGCAGGAGGGTACTTGGAATGATGAGATAAAGGCTAATTTAGGAATGAACACTGTGAATGAAACTGTACGCAGAAACCATCTTCAGTGGTGGTGTCGAGTGAGGACAGGACACCTTGGAGAATAATAGACTCAGCAAGGGAAGGTAAATAGGCGACTATGGTTATGCTGCTGTATGATTTAATGATAAGGGTTGTGAGACTCAACAAGGCCACAGAGCGAGTTGTAAATGTAGGTTTTTGAAGGAGCTTGGTTTATTCCCAGCGGCTTGCAGGCTGAACGCTGCAAGACGTAACAGTCTCTTATGAACATGAATAAAAATAGCTTTATAACCACAGATCTGTGGTATCCCTACATTGTACGACAAGGGTGCGAATGAACTCCTTTCCACCCTCCAAAAATTCCACCACCTTTCCTGGATTATAAGTATGGCGAGGATTTCGTCATAAGTGCCTATTTTTATCCTGACTCCAAAATTGTAGGTCAAAAGACTAAAATATTTTTCACTCGAATTTGTGATAGATAAAGGCCTTTATTTTCTGTGGAATACTAAGGACTACAAATAACACTAATGAATATATGAATATATACAAAAAGAAGAAAGAAAGAAGAAAAAGAACAGCCTGCATAATACAGATTTGAAAAAATACTCACTTCAATACACAAAGAAAGAGGTACAAAGTAAAAATACTAGGAAACTTAATGAAAATATTAAATGAAATTTACCTAACCGTATTCTTGCAATACTAGATCTAAGTTAAAGACTATGATTACTACTAGCTATGTGATGGAAATACATGGATTTTGTAGTGCCAGTAAACGCCTATTTCGTGTATTAATGCCTATTTTGAGGATGTTTGCATGATAAGTGCCTGAAACGACAAATTTTATGTTTTTAAATCGTATTTTTCCACCCATCTCTACTTTGTTAGTTTTCTTTATAGGCAGCCGCTGAAGGCATGTAGCTACCAAATACAGGCACTTATAGATAGCGTAGATCCATGGTGTCCTCTGATTCTGCTTGGAGCGAGCTGGTCTTGAATCTGCACACTGCACTGTAAACCACAAGATTTTCAATGGTCTCACGTACATTTCTTCCAAGTGTGAACAGCTGCCTTCCAAAATAAGGCAGCTGGAAGAGAGATAATTAACATTCGTGAAGGCTGTAGGGATTGTTAATGAGCTGGAGGCGACCACTGTTAGCCTTAATGGAGTAATAGCAGATGAGATCATTGCCAAATTTTACAATATATTGCTGAGGAATCCCGGCTGGAAGGATTCATTGGCATTTGCTGGCGTTCTCGAAGGGGAAGACGTAGCACAATCACAGGATTTTACCCCAGCAGAGCTAGCTGCTCTCACGTACTGCCTCTCACGCTATGTGAAGTGGGAACGTCATTTTATCAATTTAAAAATATATTAACTAATAACAGGCAGAATTTTGCTGTTCAAAATTTGGAACAATATCTGGTTGTCCATTCTAACGTGTGTTGACTGAGATTTATTTGAAGTGTCCTGTTGCCATAATTATTGCCTGGAAGAGATAATTGTGCCTTAAGGATGTATTATTATTATTAATAATAATAATAATAATAATAATAATAATAATAATAATAATAATAATAATAATAATAATAATTCCTGATTTTGGTGATTTATTGTTCCTTGGCGTAAAACCTTTAGCTGAGATCGAAGTGGCATGATTTACATATGCTGAGTAATTTTAAATGCTCAGGAGACGGTATATTCGGGTTGGTTTTAGTGTCTATTTTTGCCATTTTATTGCCTATTTTGCGATTTTTAACTGCATATTTGCTTGCCCTAGTTATAAGCTACGGTATGGATCTAGATTCCAACACTACCTCGGATTTAAAGAGGGAGATAAATAAATACATAAATAAATAAATAAATAAATAAATAAATGCATTAATTAAGGCAAGGGTGGTCCATTATCTCTTCACAGCTTTGCATTTACTGGATGAAGTATCAGGAAGTTACGCTCTAACATAGCATTAATCGGTTATACATTCAACAACACGTTGGGTGCTGCCTCCCACCACATTTTCCTTGCTTCAGGATATTGGTCGAGATGAGTACAGCAACAGCTGCTCTGTTGCTGGAGGTATTCCATTGAAACAGTAAACTGGATCGCTGTAGTGCTCTGAAGTAATCGCTAATTGACACCTTAGAGTATTCCTCTATCGCTATATTACCTAGTAGAGCCACATGGCGGGAGCTAACCGAGGAAATAATATGTTATTATTATTATTAATAACATTATTATTATTATTATTATTATTATTATTATTATTATTATTATTAGGGAGTGGATTTGTAAGCAATAAAAGATTAGATTTCAATGAGTAGAAAGCTTCTTCAAGACCGCACACCGCTCCTGTTTAAAGAGTTGCATACACACCACTAAGGGGCCGGCGCTTTAAAATTCCTAATGTTTATGCCACTTTTCTTACTGAACTTGAATGCTGGCTAGAGGATGTCTTAGACTCGTTGAAAAATGTTACATATCCCTGAATGGAAATTCGCTTCCTAATTCTTCTTCTTCTTCTTATATTTAATTAGATATTCACGTAAGTTCTACTCCTTGGTTGAATGGTAGTATCCTTCGGTTAACTCTCTTGGAGCCAGGCGGTACTGCGAGCGTCCGCCCTTTAAATTGCCAGAGCCGATGAGATCGGCCTTTAAATATCCGTGCGGAAGTTGCCAGAGCCGATTACATCGGCCGGCTGGAAATTCTGTGATATACATACTTTTTTGGCAGTCTATAGTGACGTGCATACTTTTGTGACAACCTGTAGTAAAGGGGCTACAAGTTATTATGTGCCTGACCTTGCTTTGGAATTTCTAAGAGGGTGTTCTAGCTTTCACAAGAGTTGTTTCCTGTGTTTAGAAATACCGCTAACCGGTCAGTACAAGATTGCTCCTTGCAGTGAGTGGATTCTTGACAGCAGAATGGCAAGTGGATCACGTGATATATTTTCAGCAGGTATTGATGACAATAAATTAATGGAATATTTGGAACAATGCGAAGTGAACGCGGATGATTTATCGGATAGCGATAGTGAATTTAGTTCGGAGAGTAGTGATGAAATTATACCAGACACGCCCCCGGGATCACCACAGCTAAAGAAGAGGCGTTTATTTGTTTCTAATGGCAGTAAAGCTACTGTGAATACTGTTGTTGATGAAACTAGTGATGACGAAGATGATGATGATGATGATGTCTCTGGAGAACATTTTGTGGAAATTTCTCCCAATGAACCTGACAACGTTCCTCAGCCTCCTGTTTCGTTCATGGAAATTCCTGGACCTAAACATGCCCCTCCGCCTGATTCTCCGTCCATATCATACTTTAATTTATTTTTCACTTTTTCTCTGCTAAACCTTATAGTCACAGAGACCAATCGCTACGCTGACCAACTCCTTACTTGTAATGAACTGTCACCTAATTCCCGCTCTCGATGTTGGAGACGCACTACAATTGATGAAATAAGGGCGTTCATTGCTGTCATCATGAATATGGGACTGATAAGAAAACCTACCATTGTTTCGTACTGGAGTACTGTAGACCATTTCATTACCCCTTGGTTTGGTGAAATGTTCTCAAGGAATAGGTTTCAGCTTATTTTGAAATTTTTTCATTTAGTTGACAACAGTAAGCTTTCTCCTCCTGGCTCTCCAAACTATGATCCCTGTGCTCGATTCCAGCCTCTTGTAGATCACGCTAATAGGCTATTTAGGCACCATTATACTCCTCATCAGCAACTTTCCATAGACGAAAGTTTAGTTGGAACTAAATGCCATACACAACTACTCCAATACATGCCGAATAAGCACCATCACAAGTGGGGGATAAAATTTTGGATGTTGTGTGATGCAGTTAGTAAGTATTGTGTTGGTTTTTATACCTACCGAGGAGCAAGATCCACTGAAGACAGAAACGAAATCAGAATTAATGGACTGGCCTACACTGTAGTGACCAAACTCATGTCCCTAGGGAATTATTTTGTGAAAGGTTTTCACGTTTACGCAGATAATTATTTTACGTCAATCCCCCTTTGCAAAACATTTATACTCACTTGGAACATTTATTACCGGCACTATACGAAGAAACAGGAAGGGACTACCAGATGCTGTGAAAAAGCCATTTAAATTAGTTTGTAATAAATATTTCAGACAGGGGCCAATTTTACTAGTGGGATCCAAACAGAAAAAATCTCAGAAAAATCAGGTGGTGGTTATAAGTACACGCGGAGCTGCAATAGAATCAGAAGTGCCTGCAACTGCTAGAAACATTAATCAACCCAAGAGGAAACCTAATGTGATTTTAGACTATAATCGTTATATGGGTGGCATTGATACAAATGACATGATTGTGTATTTTTTATTTAGATGAGCGTAGAACTTTGAAATTCTGGAAAAAAGTTGCATTCAATATAATTTCGAGAATGGTCTTAAATGCTTATTTGATGTATTTAGAAAACTGTAACGGAAAGAAAATGACTAGGCTCCAGTTCTACTCCAGTATAATTGAATCTCTGAGTACTGAATGGTTTGAGAATAGACAAAAGATTATCACGAATATTCCCGTGTGTGGCGTAAAACTTTTGTCAGGTACATTAGAAAGACGGTGCGTTGTATGTAGCTCTCCGCAACAGAGAAAGAGGTCGCGAACTGTGTGCATCAAGTGCGATAAAGGCCTGCATACTAAATGTGCAGCTCTTCATAAGTGCCCTAAATAAACAAAATATATTTGACGTTCTACTTGAACAAAAAACAGAGATTTTATATGACGTTGCGTTACGCTTTTTATTGTTCCTATTAGTGTTAGTGATAAGTGATTAGTGTTAGTGATAAGTGATTAGTGTTAGTGTAAATAACTTTAAGTGCTTCAACAGTGGTCTCAAACTTTGAACAACATTATATAGCGGTGACGGGTCTTCTTCTAAAAAATTTTCGGTGAGTAAATTTATTTTGTCATTTTCCTTCTTTTTTACTAGTGACATAGTAAATTTGTGCTTGCATTTTTTCTTTTCTTTTTCTCGTTCAGAGCAATTATTTTGTTCATAAATGAATTCTCTATCATTACGTAAATGCCGGTCCCCACGGGTCAAGTGTAGTGTGCCTGCCTCTCACTCGGAGGTCATGGGTTCGATTCCCGGACAGGTGAGCGATTTTTACCTGGGTCTGAGTGTTGGTTCGAGGTCCACTCAAACTAAGTGACCCTAAGTGATGACAATCGAGGAGAGATCTTAGGCTAAGAGAGCTACCTTGGTCTAGAAAACCATGAATAATGAACGAGAGAATTCGTCCCACTGACCATGCGTCACCTCGTAAACTGCAGGTCTTCGGACTGAGCAGCGCTCGCTTAGTAGACCAAGGCCCATCAGGGCTTTAGTACCATAGATGTTTTAATTACGCATATTGTATTGCATTGTAAGATGTTTTTAAAAATAGATACTGAAACAGAAAACTAGAAAAGGGGATTTCTGATCAAATAAAAACTATAATCTCAACTATTATTTTTTACTTTTTAATAACTCAGAACTATTTTTATACAATCTACACCACATATATAAAATTTATCTTAAGTGTTTGCCATACATCGATATATACATGAATTTTATCGGTGAGTAAAATTGTCTTATTTTCATTAGGGACATACGTTTGAATTTTAATTTTTTATATTTTTATTTTTTGCGTTCAAAATAATTATTTTATAGAATTATATTTAGAAATAAATTCTGCATTTAGACGTATATTCTTTTGTATCGTAGATGATATTTTCAAAGTAGATATTGAGAAAGAAAGTGCAAAAATGTTTTTCTCTTCCTAAAAGTAAACGTTTTCGACAACCATAATATCAACAATAATACTTTTTAATGATTTATATCACTCTAAATCAGTTGTTTATTTTATGTAGTCGACGTATAGAAAATTTCTTGCCGGTATTTGACATACACCGGTAGATATACGCGAATGTTAAAATGCACGTAATTCTACTAAAAACGGCCTGGCACTTTACAGTAGTAGAGTGCAGGCGGAGCTCTGGCCTCTTCCAGCTGCTAGTGAGCGGCCGATCAGATCGGCTCCTGGCTCCAAGAGGGTTAAGATGGCTGTGAATTATATTCCTGCTCGCGTTGAGGATTTTAACCACATTTGGTTCGATCCTCTAGCTCGGGGACTGGGTGTTTGTGAAGGTCGCAATACACACCTTCATTTACATACAACATGTCACATTACTAACCACCAGAGAAACCTGTAATAATGATTACATACTTCCATATAGTGTTTGGGTCAAGAAGGGCATCCGGCCGTAAATCTGTGGTAACCACCGCATACATGATAGAAATCAAGATAATAATAAGATAATTGGAAGTTGGAGTTTATAAAATAGCAGCATAGTACAGTGTAGAGCGCTGAGCTGTTTAAGGAGCAACCTGTTTATAAGTTACATGCTGGCGAAATGAAAATGCTGAACTGGTTAGTTGGAGCCACTCTACGTGATAATGTGAAAAACAACCGCCTTCATGGAGTTTCACACTCTTCCAGGACACTTAAAATGGCACGTACGTCGGGAAAAGCTCGGATGACCATACGATGTAGACCGTAATGGGAAATGGGAATTCAACCGGGAGGCCGAGGAAGACCTCGCAAATTTTGGATGTCCGTAATGAATAAAGACCTGGAAAAAAGACCAACTAAATCCAACACTAACGCACAACAGGAAGTACTGGCAAATTCAAATTAGGAGATGCAACCTCATACGAAATGGGACAACGAGCAGGACAAGGAAAGAAAGAAAGAAAGAAAGAAAGAAAGAAAGAAAGAAAGAAAGAAAGAAGATTGTTCAGAACTTCGACATATCATTGTCTCAGATTCATTTTTCTACGTATTGTAACGAGTTGGCGGGGTAGTAGGGTCGATTAACACTAGACTGGTAGCTTCAATATTAAGATTTATTAGCTACGCACTAAAACTGCACAAGACTACACACAACTTTTGCTCATAACACACAAGTACGCAGTTCGCGCGCTCTCTCTCCCTTCGTTTCTCACTTCTTCTCACACTACACAGTTTTACACTCACGCACAAGGTCCCGCGTCGCACGGCTACACGTTCTCTCCTTCGCCGACAGTCCGCACTGTAGCACACTAGTCCGATAATCACGGCAGTTCACATACTTTACTACACTGGCAGTCGCTCACGACTGAACCGCATCAACTTCTAACTCAGTCTAACTCTCACTAACTCCAGGCAGGTCGTTTCTCTCTGATATATCTGCGCTGGCTCTGCTAAAATCGTCCGGATACTGGATGGATCCAGGAACATCGCGAGATGGAAATCGTGGAGTCATTTCCATACTCCTCTGCTACGGGACCGCGAGCGGAAGCGAGTGGGGCTGGCCTAGCACTTAAGCGCTGCTAGTGATTGGCGCAGTTAAAGCATAAGGGGTGGGTCTATACGGTGCCGGGCCGGGCCCACTGCCAGTTGACATGGCGGACGCTATGACCATTACAGTATTTTAACTGTTTAATGTTTTACAAAACTATAAACGTTTTATTTTACATATAAATATATAGTCTATTTTAGGCAGTTTACAGTGCTAGATCATACTATACCATTACAAGAAATTGTATTTCTAATTCAGTAAACTTTGTAATGAAATGTTAGTCGGTTTCTATGATATCCGGTTCTCCAAGAAATTAATTGAATTCAGTATTTAATGGCGACTTTCGGATTTGTGCGTTCGTTGTAAATAAGGTATAATATTTTAAGGGATAAGCTTTAATATAGATATTACAATTATTGTAGATGTAATGAAAATTGTAAGCTTTAAATAAGCCATCATTTGAATAATATTATAAATTATTTTATACTCGAAGATACCGAAATATAAATGTAATATGGCAGAAAACTGAATCTTAATGATGTTCATTATAGTTCAAATTTCATTATGATAGAGGTTCTCTACCAATCATAGTTCATATTGTTTATTATGATACAATTGTTTCAATCAATCGATCAATCAATCAATCAATCAATCAATCAATCAATACTGATCTGCATTTAGGGCAGTCACCCAGGTGGCAGATTTCCTATCTGTTGCTTTCCTAGCCTTTTCCTAAATGATTTCAAAGAAATTGGAAATTTATTGAATGTCTCCCTTGGTAAGTTATTCCAATCCCTAACTCCCCTTCCTATAAAATAATATTTGCCCCAGTTTGTCCTCTTGAATTCCAACTTTATCTTCATATTGTGGTCTTTCCTACTGTTATAAAAGCCACTCAAACTTATTCGTCTACTAATGTCATTCCACCCCATCTCTCCGCTGACAGCTCGGAACATACCACTTAGTCGAGCAGCTCTTCTTCTTTCTCTCAATTCTTCCCAACCCAAACTTTGCAACATTTTTGTAACGCTACTCCTTTGTCGGAAATCACCCAGAACAAATCAAGCTGCTTTTCTTTGGATTTTTTCCACTTCTTGAATCAGGTAATCCTGGTGAGGATCCCATACAATGGAACCATACTCTAGTTGGGGTCTTACCAGAGACTTATATGTCCTCTCCTTTACATCCTTACTACAACCCCTAAATACCCTCATAACCATGTGCAGAGATCTGTACCCTTTATTTACAATCATATTTATGTGATTACCCCCAATGAAGTTCTTTCCTTATATTAACACCTAGATACCTACAATGATCCCCAAAAGGAACTTTCACCCCATCAACGCAGTAATTAAAACTCAGAGGACTTTTCCTATTTGTGAAACTCATAACCTAACTTTTAACCCCGTTTATCAACATACCATTGCCTGCTGTCCATCTCACAACATTTTCGAGGTCACGTTGCAGTTGCTCACAATCTTGTAACTTATTTATCACTCTATAAAGAATAACATCATCCGCAAAAAGCCTTACCTCCGATTCCACTCCTTTACATATATCGTTTATATATATAAGAAGACATAAAGGTCCAATAATAGTGCCTTGGGGAATTCCCATCTTTATTTATTACTGGGTCAGGTAAAGCTTCACCTACTCTAATTCTCTGAGATTTATTTTCTAGAAATATAGCAACCCATTCAGTCACTCTTTTGTCTAGTCCAATTGCACTCATTTTTGCCAGTAGTCTCCCATGATCCACCCTATGGAATGCTTTAGACAGGTCAATCGCGATACAGTCCATTTGACCTCCAGAATCCAAGATATCTGCTATATCTTGATGGAATCCTGACCAATGAGGTAAGGATAGCGTCGCACCTGCGCTCAACGCACTAGCTTCGCACTTGTTTCCAAAATCAAACATGTCGGACACACATATTAACATCAATGTACCTTCTACTTTCAATATTCGCAACCACACGACACATTCCCGCAAATTCACTTCAGCAACTGTACAATAAACAATTTGTATTTGAAATAAAGCTAGGTTATGATAACCTTCTATCAAAGTTTTGAAAACATATGACATTGTCAAGGTCTCTGGTCCACTCACGGAAAATTAATAACCCAGCGCATGCGCCCTGCGCTCTGTTCAGTAAACTCAACTGCCAAGCGTTTCGCAAGTTTTATGAACACACTCCTGTCTTAATTATTGCCATTATAGGCTTGATGCATGATGTACTATTATTATAGTATGATTTTATAATAATATTAAGTAGTATATTGGATGAATTATTAAAAAATAAGTTTAATTGTAATAATGATAAAATTAGTATATGTGGAAATTAGGATATTTATTTTATATTAATTTATAGAAAGTAACTATGCAAATTAAATTTTCGCCTGCACCATTTCACACGGCATAAAGCCGAAAGACTGGTATACTGTATATCTGTGCTAATGTACTGGTGAATGAAAAACTTCAGTGACTGTCTGTAAGTTGATGTACCTTTCTGGTTTAAGGACGGTTTATGTAAATTCCAATTAATGTATAGTCGCTCAAAGAGAAAATGAATGTGCACATGGTATCGTATATTCCTGGTATTTAATGTTTTATCAGATTTATACTATACCATGTGTTTTATCCTTTCGTTCTCTTACTTCTTTTTGAGCGATTGTAGTTTGGTAGCCCACAAAAAGTCCAGTTTTCTACATACGACACAGGGGCTGCCTAACTGAGGCAGTAAAGGCTTACTCGACTCAAATGAAGGGACGTGATTTCATTTCTCTGTGATGGTTTTGGTTGTTTTAGGAGAAGACTCCCGACCCTTCAAGGAAAGACGGTATCGTGCGTGTTGACTGAGTAACACGGGCCTTGTGTAGGTTTGCATTCGGGAGATGGTGGATTCGAGCCCTTCACTGGTTGACCTCAAAATTGTTTTCCATAGTTTATCATTACAACATCACGTAAATGCTGGGATTTCACCTTAATTAATTCCTTGGGCTGCGAATATGACTTCTGCCCACTGGTTGGCTTGCAGATATTGGAGTGTTAATTGGTGACCAAGACGACATCCTATGCATATTGATCATCTTTTGCGATCGGGTCCGCTACCTCCTCTCATGTCAGACAGTTCCTCAGTAGGTCACGCGAGCTTGAGTGAACCCCGTTTCAGATGGGATTAATAAACTTAAGGAAGAAAAAATACCTTGTTTCTCATATCAACTGTATTATCTAAAACGGATTGCTCTTTTTGCAGCCTCTCCCACACACACCTGCTTATCTTAATATGACCTCGAAAACCATAGCTAAATTTGGCATAACTTATTTGAGCAATGGCTCTCTCATTTGATTTCACACGGAATTCCATTTTCTTTCTTAAAACGGTAACTACCTAGAATATCTTTAGAAATTCTATTCTTCTTCTACAGCATTTCCCACACCCGTGGCTTCGGGGATACTAACTATGTCCTAGATGTAGTTCTGACCCGATTTTACTATAGGATGATCTTCCGGACACCAGCCCTATTGCATATTTCTGTGGTGTGTTGTGTGGATATGAAGAGGAAGGTGTTGAGACTAAAATGAACACTCAGTACCCGAACAGTCGGAATGAACCACACACCTGGCCGGGAATTGAACCCGTCTTCCTTTAAATCGCAGGCCAGTATAATGACTGCTCAGCCGAGGATGTGGACCAGAACTCATTCAAATTCACATGGTGACATATATAGACAAGGCAAAGCAAGCTTGTGTTTCAATGTAGTCGCACATAAGCTCTTATAAGATGAAGACTAGGATATGTTTCGATTATTTGGAACCACTGCACAATGAAATATGCCTATCTAATTCAGAAAGTCCAAAAAATATTTCTCAGATGGGTTTAATACAAGATTTTTGGTTATTATCCCTACTACAAACCGTACGCCCTAATACCGAAAGCTTTTGATGCTAGGGAAATACCCCACAGAAGAAATTTTCAAGGTATGTGTATCGTTCATAAAGTAAACAATAACAAAACTGACGATTGTAAAAACGGAGGAAGAATTGACATATAAGTTCCAAATGTAACTCCTAGTATATTCCGGTATATATTCTTCATACCGAAAACTAACACAGACTCACACAAGAACTCCCCTTAGTACATAACTGTGACTCAGCATAATCTAGTACACCATCTTGAAAGAGACATTTTCAGCATGTAGAAAACCCAGGTTGGTACATCCTACGATAGAGTGCTACAGTCTTTGTAAGATAAATGGTGTCTTCATGTAACTGAACGTATCCAATATTAATATTATTTCTTCTTCCTCTTTCCTTTGAAATTAAGTTATACTATTAGTGCACACCATTGATTTGCTGTATTAATTCTGATAATATTTTAGAAATTAGTGAACAGTGTAATTCACAACAATGCTTTAATAAATAAATAAATAAAATAAATAAATAAATAAATAAATAAATAAATAAATAAATAAATAAATAAATAAGAAATGGAATCCAGCAAAATAGATCCAACAAGGAAGTCTACAGCAAAATAGAGAAAATTACCCTCACAATCAGAAAAAGACGGGCACGATTTTACGGTCATCTGAAAAGAATGGACGGAAGAAAGTTAACTAAAGAAATATTTCACTTTATTGATTCAAACCCCAAAACCACAATTCCCTGGGTTAGAAATACCAAAGAAGACCTGCAAATGCTACATATCTCAGCTGAAGACGCCCTTAACAGAGATCTCTTCCGCAAGAAAATATTGACGAACGGGCTAAACCGAGACGAGCAACCGAAGAGAAGACACGGTGCCCCTTGGACAGAGGAGCGTAAGCAGGCTCACTCACAAAGAATGAGGGAAATTTGGGTTCTAAAGAAGGCCAAGTTCAGTGTCAAATGCAACAAGACTTAACGTGGTCCTTGATGGCCCCAGCGAATTATAAATAAATAAATAAATAAATAAATAAATAAATAAATAAATAAATAAATAAATAAATAAATAAATAAATAAATAAATAAATAAATAGGTGAATAATATAGTGATCATATCAACGCGACCTGAAATTTCGACGTGGAATTCAAAGGTCTACATTCATTGGAATGGGCTATACAGAATACTGAAATAATGTACTCTATAGGCTGAGTGATGTTGGCAGGTAAATTTGTAGAGTTAATAAAGTGCCACGTAAGCGCTTCGTTTAATCACGAGGAGAAATAGTTTTTTAACATCATACAGAAATGGATTATCTGCTGTCCACTTGGATGAGCGTCAGGTAGCTTCTTCTACGTTCATAACGTCGTGTCAGTTGACAGGCAGTGTAGTAACATTTATGGTAGATATGGTTACTTTAGTGCCTAATCGTAGCCGCACGTGTTAACGCACTGTGGCTACGGGGCCAAACACTGCGTTCGATAGGCGAGTGGGTTCGAACCCATCGATCGGCTGTCCTGAGGAGGGAAAATATTTTAGGCACTGATAAGTTAGAATGCAAACGGATTTGAACAAAGCGCAAGTGTCTGCTACCAACTGAACTATCAGTACCCCTAAAATGTCTTCTACCCACACAACGGATCTGTAGTAAGATTAGCATAAATATAAGCGATCTGAACTATCAGAACCCCTAAAATGTCTCCTACCCACACAACGGTTCTGCAGTGAGATTTTGATAAATATTAGCGATCTGAACTATCAGAACCCCTAAAATGCCTTGAACCCGCACAAGAGTTCTGCAGTGAGATTTGCATAAATATTAACGATCTGAACTATCAGAATCCCTAAAATGTACGCCGCAACACACATAAGTGTAGAGTGACCAGTTGATAATTGCGCCTTAGTCAAATACTTTTGTATTCTAACCTGCTAGTGATTAAATATCTTTTCCCAGCTCCTGTTCTTTTTCCGTCACCATTTCCAGGAAAATGCCGGGATCGTTCTCATTCATGGGTCACAGCCATTTCTTCCACCTCATTACCCAATTTCAGTCAGTTCATTTCATCTTCGTTAGCTCCTGAACTGAGTTTGGTGACAGGAAGTGCATCGGGCTGTAGAAACATGTCATATAATTTTATCTCACCTGAGTTCCGTTTCCATATACGGGATAGGCATACATACTTTAGCCTCTAGTACTGCACATTCATTCCCACCAAAAATTCCATTTAACGAAGATATTATCTTTTAAATATGTCGCCCAAACTGAGACCCTTAACCAACAAATAATTCCAATGGATTCACAAGTTCCTCAAGGGGTAATGTATCCGGAAGTCATTCACAATGCATTCTTTCTCACATCAAGACCTGACAGATCCCTGGCCACTTCAGTGCCTAAGTTGGTTAGTCTTTGTTCAAGATTACAGGATCGACTTCGGACAATTTGAAGTACATAATGTAACAGCAGGTGAATCAAGAAGATATTGTTGCATTAAAGATAATAATATTAGAAATAAACCATTATTTTATTTGTTTATTTATTGAATTTATCTCTATTTAATGAAATTCCCTTTCTTTCTTTCTTTCTTTCTTTCTTGTCTTTCTCTATTTATGAATTTATTTTTTTATATTTCGGGTACTGTCATTTAATTTAAGGATAGGATATGAAACATTTGCGTTTCCATCTCCGTGAGTAAATATTCTTCTGAAAATTGTTCTGTAATAAATTGTACGTTTTTTCGTAACTTTCTTTCTATCTTAATCCGTTTACACTCCCACGTTGGTTTTTTTTTCTTGCACTCAGTGAAGGATCCCACCTCTGCCACCTCTAGGGCAGTGTCCTTTAGCGCGAGACATTTGTTCGGGGATACAACTGGGAGGAATTACCAGGACCTCGCCCACGAGGCCTCATCTGCTATGCTGAATAGGGGCCTTGTAGTGAATGGGAAGATCGGAAGGGATAGACATGGAAGAGAGAAGGAAGCGGCCGTGGCCTTACGTACCTCCCGCCATATGTCTAGAGAAGAAGTGGAAAACCATGCAAAACCACTTGGAGAATCAATGAGATGGGAATCGAACCCCCATCTACTCAGTTCACTTCCCGAGGCTAAGTGGAACCCATTCCAGTCCTCGTACCACTTTTAAAATTTCGTAGCAGGGCCGGGAATCGAACCCGGTCATCCGGGGATAGAAGCAAAGCACACTAAGCACTACAGAGGCGGACTTGTAATTGTATGTACACAAGGAAATAAAGAATTATTATAAATTAATATTAATCCGCCCAGCCACCACCTTCTCCTCACTATCTTAAATTTATTTTGTCATACGGCAGAACGGAAGGTCTGATTCTGTTCTGACAAGATGCCTTTCACTTACAAATTTGACTGATTGACTCAATCCTGGAAACTGAAGCATATGAAAATATTGTCTAACCAGATATACCACATATACTTCCGGGCTTCTAGGATTTACTACATCTATTGTAGCCGGTCTTGCCAAATAGTCTACTGCACTACACACGAAGAAAGTGTTAAGACTGAAGAAAGTGGTCTGGCAAACCTTTTGTACTCTAAACAAGGATCACTTAGAACTAGTTAACGTAGCAGGGTGCAGGGTGTGTTTGTCAGCCGGCGTCCAGCTCGCCTCCAGAAACTGAGGCTATCATGTTTTGTCCCCAACTATACCTTTGTTGCTTCATTATAATGAGGCCGTGGAGTTACACGTTGTAAAAATGAACGTCCATAATCTTGGCCGTGCCTTACCATATAACACCATTCCTTTCCTGTAACACTACTCGCACAGTATAATATGTCGGTACAAAACAGAGCGTAGTTTGAGCTATGTACAGCTGGTAGTACCTTAAATCTCGCTCACTAGCAAACCCTCCAGGTTATGACGATACGGGTGACGTGAAGACAATTGGTAATGTGTTACAGGCAATTGCCAATAAATAATAGGGTCCCTCAGTCGAACAATAAACATATTCACTCAGTCAGCCATCAAATATGGAACACTTACACCACTGCTTGACTTAAGAGTGCTGTTCCTCATTATAGTTTCCGCATTTTCATGGTTAACAATAAGTGAGTTTAATGTTAAGAATTATACCACTACGACGCTGTATTCTGGGATCGCTGAAAAATAACATTCTTACCATGCGCAATTTACAGCTAGGTATCCACTTCACATAAAGTACGGCAGATTCCTGCACTCTATGATTATATAGAACAATCGCTAGACTTTAGTATCGATTCCTTAGATCAAAAAGAAAAGTCATACTAACGTGTATTTTTACGTGACTGTTTATATCATCATCATAGCCACGGGAATTCCCGTTTTACGAGCAAATCGAAGCAGGGGGATATTAATTTCAAAACCTGTCCGTGCATTGTGCTGAATACTGGAGAGAGTCCACAGTTGTAGCCCTTCAGGAAAGAAACTCAATGTTGAAAAAATTCTAGGGATATGAGTCTCGAATTTTAGGTAAATAAAATATTACAAAGTATGAGAATATATTCTGTATTTATTCCTAAAAACTACAATCATTTTCTCAATCACCGTTATGCGGTCGATTAGATTATCAGTTCGCACTTTTCTGCCACTACGACCCCTAATGTGAGTCAATTTAGAGTTTGACTTAAGCCCTTATAACTACATTCGGTGTGGACATGTTTAAAAAAAATGGAAAAAACGTCTGACGGCGTTGAACCAAAAAAGACATTACTGAAAGAATGTTGTAAACAATGTAATTTGACCAGGATTTGTGTGAAAATAAAACTAATAAAGAAACAAGCGATTTTAGGTCGTTTGTCTGAAACTGTATTTAGGCCAGAAGGGTTTTTTCTTTAGTTTGCTAGATCTATCTAAGACACACAATTTTACACTTTTCCGAAACATTTAGCCCTTTAACTTTCGGCGCAATTGAAGAAATTGCTTAATTTTACGTTTTTCATAGTATGGGGAGCCATACTTCTTCTGCTAAGTAGTGTTTTCAACATTAAGACGTACCATGGAGTCTACCGACCCTGTTATTCTTGTTGCATTGATCATGCACCAAACACCAATGCTGGGGCAGTGAAATCGAGAAACCCTTTGCGGATTTTTTTTTCCTTGCGTAGTGCTGCACTAGTCTTATTATTTTCTTCAAAAAAGCTGTATAGTTACAATGAAGGTATAGTGAAGATACAAAGTCTGACTCACAACATTATGAATTAATTTTTTACTCTAGATGCACACTATAAGCAATAAACATGTAATTGAAAGACAGTTTGCCCCTTTCCTATTTATATTTCTTCTCCGTGTGGTACTTCTCGAAGCATTCATTTGTACATTTTCTCTTGCATAGCAGATAGTCTCAGCAACAATTTGTTGTACCAATTCTTCCGTAAAAAATAGTGTAAAACTTTCAACGGGCCTAGATGGTTTCTTACCTGTGAAAGGTAAAGTGTGTGGTTTCTTTACAGAGTTCGGATCAACTGGTCAATAAACTCTCTAAGCATTGTCTGGTACACTACTATTTATATCCCTTTCATTCTCGCCTTCAAATACTACCATTATGATATAGTTGTCATCATCACTCTAAGAAACATTAAACTCACTGTCCGTTATTGGTAATTCGTCATCAATGGTGTCAATTTCATCTAAAAAACGAGCTATGTCAGACGAAGTAGCATTGCCCTGTCTGCGCGCCGCCATTTTCACAGCTGATTAATGTAAACAGTAGCTCGTTCTTTGTTTACCTATAAAACTCATAAAACAAAGTTTTAACGCATCTAGAAGGCTGTAATATTCCTAAAGGTTCTATACAATAAATATAGATAGCAGCAGCACGCATAATAGCTTCACGCGCGTATATTTTTACCAAGAAAACAGGTGGCTGTTATATCCCGACATACGTCCAGAACAGGAAATTGCGATGTCGGGAAATCCCCGACAGTCATCCGCTGAGGGCTAATGAATTAACCTTCGATTTTGACGAGATCAATACGGGTTATTTTGTGAATTTGCTCGTCCGTTCAAATGAAACCATGCTTGATCAGAATTGCACGTTTTAAATCACCACTGTTCACTGACTGAAGAAACCAGTTCGAGAGAGAGGACCTCTTCGACTTAAACTTTGCACTTTCGTTTCTTCATGCATTTTACATTTCCGATCCACCGTTGACATCCATACAGCAAAGATATGAAATATCAGCACGTTGTGCAATTTTCCTTAAGGATTTCCTCAGGGATTGCTCTGGTCCTTCTTGAATATCCTGGAGAGTTTCCACCGTTAGGGCTGTTGGTTCCCTAACAGCTTTCTGATTGTTAGGGAAAAGATTATTAGGTACGAATAGGTTATAATATACAAAAGTATTTAACCAAGGTGCAAGCATCATCTAGACGCTCTACAGTAATGTCGGGGAGTTGCATACACTTTCGAGATTCTGATAGCTCAGATCGCTAATATTTATGCAAATCTCACTGCAGAACCGTTGTGCGGGTAGAAGACACTTTAGGGGTTCTGATAGTTCAGATCGCTAATATTTATGCAAATCTCACTGCAGAACCGTTGTGGGGGTAGAAGACACTTTAGGGGTTCTGATAGTTCAGATCGCTAATATTTTTACAAATCTTACTCTAGAACCGTTGTGCGGGTAGAAGACACTTTAGGGGTTCTGCTAGTTCCGATCTCTAATATTTAAACAAACCTCACTGTAGAACCGTTGTGCGGGTAGAAGGCACTTCAGGGTTCTGATAGTTCCGATCGCTAATCTTTACGCAAATGTCACTGCAGAATCTCATCACAATATTCTCTTCTTAATCTTCCAGCAGATTCGCTGTTTAGAAGCCAGTTAACAAGCCATCGGTATTGCCCGGATTAAAAAAAAAACTATGGATATTTTGAACATTAGTGCATGTGTGATCGATGATCTGAGATTTCTTAACGACCTGGTGAGTCGGAGAGTGATTGTTACAAAGTGCGCCTTTTAATTACATGCAGCTTCGAATATCTCGAAAGCTGGTCACTCATATCGAGTATGTTTTCCAAATCTCATCCATGTCACATGTTTGACCCGTGGATTGCATAGTATTGCACAAGAGATACGTACCCTCTTTCCGTATGTAAACGATGTAATTTCAAGTGGGAAAAAACTGTTCCTAAACGTACCGGCTGCTGTTCATTTGTACAATACACATCTGGCTCAGGTTTATCCTCCACCGGAACCTGTTCTCACAAGAAGGGGAACTTGGTTATCCGCAGTATCGTTCTACCAGGATAACTTTAACCAAGTGAAAGATGTAGTTAATTGTATTGTTGATAGTTGTACTGCGTGTGGACGTGAAGCAAATTGCGCACCTGAATCTGAAAAGTGTATATAAGGATATCAGTTTCATCCATGTGTATTATTCGTCACTTTAGATAAAGGCCGTAGAAACACGCGGTGCACTTCTTCATGAATCCCTTCCGTTAAGTCAAAAAGCCATTACTTATTAAAATGGTGTCCCTGCTGGAAGTAAAGAAAAATTTAAAAGAATACTCAATTCAATCCATAAGCAACTACATAAGTGAAATCAGGCAGTCTTGGCCAGAAGAATGTTCCGATCAGTCCTTGCCACTGTACAAGTATTGCCCAGTTACGTCCGTCCATTTAGAACGATCATTTTCAGCTGATAGAATAAATCTATCCGACAAGAGAAAGTCAATGATCACTGAAAACATTTAAAAACTGTTGATAACCTACTAACATGCATCATTTTGCAACGAAAAAACATGTTTATCAATTAAATACGGATGAAAATTAAATTGAATAATGCGATTAGTAAGTGTATTTTGTTTTATTTTTAGTACATATTTTCAACATCTTAAGTGCATATGTGCATGCATATGTTTGGACTTGTTAGTGTATATGAATCCGGGCTCTAGAACCCACCATCACTTTCGAAGCGAAGGGCTGACACACTCAGACGATCATTATATCAGCTCTGGCTAGCGGCATGCAAGCTGAGTCAGCAACTTGTCTGCTGTGCACGTTGACGAAGTTGGTCATCGGGAAGTCCCCACTCATCTTCCACCAGAAGGTTTCTGTAATCTACGCATACGCTCGGAAATATCGCCCTGTACTTTGGGTTAAGGGTCCCTGATTCTTTGCTCCGAAAGACATTAATTTAATCTATTGCTGCCAGCTATTGGCTTTGATTATGTATTGTGTTGTTTGTGTAAAATTTATTTACTCTTCCCCTTTTTCTTATTTTTCTTCTTCTTTTTGTTGTTTGGGTCAACTGAAGACTACGGGGTTCGTTTCTTCTCGTCACTTGGGCCTTCTGTTTTCTCCCCTTCCAGTACTCCTTAATTTTCTGGCTGTGAGCCAGCTTTATTTCCTCCGTCCACATAGGTCTGCTGGTTCCTGTGTTCTTCCTAGTCGTAAGTGACGTTGGAAAAATTCCCCACTGGATGGCTTGCCGAAACTGAGGGCGGTATCCCCAGTTGCTCCAGGTCCGACTTGACCGAAGAGATCTACTTGTTCCTGGATGCCTTCCCTCTACTTACCACAGCGAAGATCCTGTTGGTAAGTCTGCAGGGGTTCATGCGGGTTAGGCACCCAGAGAAGACCAGGCGCCTTTTTCATACGAGTAACGATGTCTTTCTAATGTTTGTATAGCTCATCGTTGTGCTGAATTCTGTAGGTGCCTCCCTCTTCTTCTTACGGGTCCCAGTATTTTCCTCAGGATCTTCCTTTATTTACTCGGAGTTATGTTTATTTTTCTGAACAAAAAATAGACGAAATATTGTTATCTGTAGGTTTCACATAAATCCTGTCTTCAGCGGACATTCGAATGGGTAAGGCCAGAGGATTGGAACCACTGCTATTTTGTACACTTCTAAATAGCACACCGGTAGCAACACCACTGCTAGCTATCCTGTAAGTTTTGAAGTTACAGGGAAGGTCACGAAGTGGTACGAAGTTATCTTCCTTGTTGCAGTTTAGTTTTTCTTTAGGTGCATTTACAACGTTAGTGGTATATTTAATCAATGGTATGCTTATCGTTGAAGTGCATTTTATCTTGTGCTAGAGATGGATTGAAATTGAGACTTCCAGTGCGTTGTGAACCGGCGTATATGTATGCAAGTTGGAAACTCACATCCCACTACGGTCTCCTGGTGTCCCATATTATAGTATATCCCGTATTTGAAGGTATGAAGTTCTGTCCAGGTTTAACGGGATACGGGATGCATTCAATTATAGACACACATGATTGGCATGACATGGGGTTTTATTGACCTAAAATGAAGTACACAAAATGACAAACAGGTGGCGCTGGACAGCAACACGTCAGTAATGCCGCATGAGACCAGTGTACGGTATAGAAGGAGCTGTCGTGAGAAGCCAATAACAGTCCCACTGCAAACTCGAAAGCCACCTCGGGCGTGGTCAGTACTTGGCTGGGCGACCACCCTGGTCTACCACATAACGGATCGTGTTGGTCGCTGTGCAAGTCTGGTAAAACGGACAATAGGGTCGAGTGCAATATTAATAAATCAAATACACACTAAAGAAAACAAACCGAAAACTTACAAACTTCCTAATGCTATTAAAATTCACGAAAATCGTGTAAAACCACACTTACACAGGCCGACAGAGGAGCGCATAACGCACGCCGGTATCGGCTACACAGAACCCACCTAGGTGGCATGCACGGACGATGAAGGGCGTCTAATGTGCTTGCAATCGCGTCATGTCGACGTTACCAGAAAAGGCACTGTTAGTGAGGGTTTATTTAGTCTATTTTGCTGTCAATAAAACCTCATGCCATGCCAATATAGTGTGTCAATTATTACCTCCCTACCTCTAATATTCAGTGAAGTATTGCCTCTCAAATGGTAACGGGCTTTTGGGTCACTCTATACTTAATAGTAACTCTGCACTTTTCAGGCTGGTATACATTATTGGAGATCTACTTTTTCCAATTTTTCATTATTCATGGAATGGTCAAAACTCTAGTTTGGTCCTATTTTGGGAGAAAATCATGAAGGTAGTATTCAACTGATATTGTCTGACAACGTGAGAGAAAAGGGCATATATATATACGCCATACCACTCAAATTTACATGCGGAATTCAGTGCTTTAAAAGTGGAGTTAGGGAAAAAGTATGATTGAGACTTGATAGAGGAAAAATTGGGGTATTTTTAAGGTTAAAACCTGAAAATTCAATTTTGTTTTGCAAAAAATGGCAATATTTCAGTCATGACTCCCCATAATTGCTCTTATAATAATTCAGTAACTGTTAAAAAGGAAGAAAAGTACTGTGATATTTTTAATGATTATCTATATATATATATATATATATAGAATAAGAATTTTGTGTGTGCGTTGCTCAGAATTTAAGGGGAGGTGTACGACTTTACAGGGAAAATTACATAAAAATAGGTGAGATTTGAACTAGAATATCTTACTCCTTTTTAAAAATATAAATTGAAAACACTCAGCCGATGTAAATTTCTACTTTTTCTTAATTGTTAGCATCCTAAAAGTTTTTAATATTACTAGGAAACATAGTTATTCAATATTTTTAAATACCGTACAGTATAACTTTTAGTATTCATCCCAAATTTCAGGTACACTTTACTAAGGAACTTTTAAATACACAGAGCTGAAATTAAACACTCTATTTATATGTATTGTCATCTGTAAGATAGACTGAAATGAACAACAATTTTATTCCTTAGTGACCCACAAGGCTTACTTTAAAAAATCATTTTCATGATCAAAAATATTAAGTGTCTGAAAATAAAAAGTAAGCACAATTTTTTATCTAACCGAAGTCTATTATCACACACCAAGCCTATCAGGCATGATTCTGAAATTTTACTTCCTGAAGTACAAACATTACCTAGAAAAGTGTACCCGAAATTTGGAACGCATACTAAAAAAGTAAATTGTACCATATTTTAAAAAAATATAGAATAACGCTATTTTCTACGTAGTAACATTGAAACATTTAGGATGCTAACAGTTAAGAAGAAGGTTACCAGTTTTGAGAGTTTTAAAATAATATTGTAAAAATGGAGTAAAGTATTCTAGTTCAAATAGTATCTATTTTATGTTACATTCCCTATAATATCACCCACCTTCCCTTAAATAGAATAGTATTTCTGTATCGGATGTGTCCACAGTAACAAGACAATGCACTTTTTCATTTTCCGAAATGTCTGTCTGTCTGTCTGTCTGTCTGTCTGTCTGTCTGTCTGTCTGTCTGTCTGTCTGTCTGTCTGTCTGTCTGTCTGTCTGTCTGTCTGTCTGTCTGTCTGTCTGTCTGTCTGTCTGTCTGTCTGTCTGTACCCGCATCACTAGAAAATGGCAGAAGTGAATTTAATGAAAGTTGGTATGTAAATTCGGGAAGTGAGCCTCTACAGTCTAGGCTATAAATAATTTTATTCACCCTGGATTTAATGGTAGTTTAGTGGAAGGTGCCTAAAAAATGTATTTTTTTAAAGACCTATGTTATTAATCCTATCGAAAAGTACTGCATAGCAAATGTTATAGAGAATACAATTTCCGATCATTCGTGTCTTATTAAGTTTTACAATACCGACTATGATAAGAGTGGTACTTCAGAGTCGGAAAAAAACTAAATGTGAAGCCCTGCAATATTCATAACTCATAAAATAGATAAGAAATAACATTACATTGACCATTGCTGTGATATTGTTTGTCTCTTATGCTGCCACTCATCTCCGATCGATGGGATTACTGCTGCGTACTGAGTATAACAGCCTGCCTGAATATTGGCAGGAAATAGGTGGGGAGTTAGGTAACTTTCTTCTTTAGCATGCCATTCCTCTTGTTCGTATATGTTCTGACATTTCTGGTACGTAACATGCTGGTACATCATAGTATTCTAGCTATTCGATCCCTACTCAAAGGCACTAATTTAAAAAAGCACTGTGCACACTTAACGGATTAATGGCAGAGGAGTGTTCACTGCTCACGGCAGTTTGCGGCCTGGTCATTCCAGCTCTGGAACTTTGTGCTGTTAAATCAGCCGCGTAGAATTTTTCGTTAAAAGTGAGAAAATGTGCGGTTTTACATTTGATAGAGTATTTCATATTGCATTGCTTTTATTCGCGATATCCCTGCTGACGACATTGTAATGGCCTATGTTCATTTCAGTTGGGAAAACCACTAAGACAGTCTTTCTGCATATGTAAAAAAAATCAATTGGAGAGTGAGTGTCTGCCATTGTAATGAAAACTCCCCAACCTGATTGTGACTGATTGTAGGCAAGCAGGCCTACCATTACGATAAAAATTCCCTAACCCAGTCTTCACATGAGAAAAGACGTTTGGTGACTTCCCCGACGTGTTTATAGGGTAACGTTAGGCTCCTTTCACACGGTCCACTTGCTTTCCACGCCACGCCACGCCTCTCCACTCCACTTCTCAGACACTTGCTGTCCACTTCCGTTAACTTGCCGGCAACTTCTAGTCCCCACCACATATTTTGCGTCTCGGTTTGAATCTGGTCCATTGACGCGAAAGTTATCCTTGTGATTTATATTCTTACGAAAAGAAGGTTGAGGTGAAAGCAGAGTCCTAAGGTTCATTGGGACCATCCTTTGAATTCATATCACCTAGAACGAGGAGCTCATCGTTCTTCTAGATGAACGTACCAGTGATCCAAAAATGTTCCTTAATTACTTTCGTATAAGTGAGAAGTTGTTTGAATTGTTGTCAATCCTTGAAGCAAGCAAAATGTATTCCGCCGATATTTTGAAACAAAAACTTCGAACTTATGACGCACACAATGTTGACCGTTTGAAGGACTGATTTAGTGAGCTACCAATATGGCCTTGTTACCTACACCTAACTTCTGTAAATAAAACCCTGGTAGTTCCCACGAATAAGATTTTTTTTTTACGAGTTGGTGTACGTCGCACCGACACAGATAGTTCTTATGGCGACGATGGGACAGGAAAGGGCTATGAGTGGGAAGGAAGCGGTCGTGGCCTTAATTAAGGTACAGCCCCAGCATTTGCCTGCTGTGAAAATGGGAAACCACGGAAAACTGTCTTCAGGGCTGCCGACAGTTGGGTTCGAACCCACTATCTACCGAATACTGGATAATGGCCGCACTTAAGCGACTGCAGCTATCGTGCTCGGTCCAAATAAGAAAATGTTATTATGTAATTTAATTGAAAGCAGTTCTTTTAAAATAAAGACTGCTAAAAAGCCTTGATTAATTATATTTCAATGACCCATGTTATTGTAATATCGAATAAATAGTTAACATATAACACATATAGCCTATTACTGTAGATATCAACTTCTCTCTCTTTGGAGTTGTCCAGTTCGACAAAAAGTGGAATCACTTCATGGGAAACTTCATTCCACATTTGAAGCCTTTAATTTCATTTGAATAGTCTGTTGTTCGTTAATCCCACAGACAAGGGTGATTTTGTATTTCTATTATTAACTTTTCAGTATCTATGAATGGAACCGACATTTTGAAACGAAATCTTCGAACTTGTAGCTCATATGTTGACTGTCTGAACGAGCTAATCTGATTTAGGGAGCTTCCGGTCGCCCAGAGTGGAAGACACTTCGGTGGCGTGCCAGATGCGACCGTGCCGCATGCGACCCGTGCCACTAGCGACCGCATAATCTGTAACCGTGCCGGATGCGACCGGCGTTGACAGGATGCGACCGGCGTTGACAAGCAAATTGTCATTTGATAAGTTGTGTCATCACCATAGATAAGGTAAGCTAAACGAAGTGCAATGTAATTTAAAAAGTCTTATAAGCAGCTACTGCCCCTACTTTACATAACACTTCTGGGGGAAAACTCGTTTTACAACACGAAATATAGTGATGCGTTTACGTCTTTTCCCATCGGGCGAGTTGGCCATGCGGTTAGAGGCGCGCGGCTGTGAGCTTCCATCCGGGAGATAGTGAGTTCGAATTCCACTGTCGGCAGCCCCGAAGATGGTTTTCCGTGGTTTCCCATTTTCACATCAGGCAAATGCTGGGGCTGTACCTTAATTAAGGCCACGGCTGCTTCCTTCCCACTCCTAGCCCTTTCCTATCCCATCGTCGCCTTAAGACCTGTCTGTGTCGATGCGACGTAATACCACTAGCAAAAAAAAAGATCCTAATTCTCTGAAATTATTTACGACTTAGGCCTACTTACTTATCGTGTCCTATTAGTGCCGGGAGTGTCCGAGGACGTGTTCGGCTTGCCTGGTGCGGGTCTTTCTACCTGACACACATGGGAGGCCTGCGCGTCTGGATGTGAGATTATGATAATGAGGTAGGGAAAGATGAAACCCGGTGTCGGCACGTAGCCTACTCCTTTCGAATAATACCAAGGGGTCTGCTCAATGCTTTACGTCCCCATCCGACGGCCGAATCACCATCAACAGCATCATATTCCCTCACTTCATTTGAACCGTAGCGTAACGGTTAGTGTTATTAGCTGCCGTCCTCGGGGGCCCGGGTTCGATTCCCGGTACTGCCAGAAATTTAAGAATGGTAGGAGGGCTGGTATGTGGTTAAAGTGGTACATGCAGCTCACCTCCAATGGGGGTGTGCCTGAAAAGAGCTGCGCCACCTCTGGATGAGGACACGAGTTGCCTTGCCTATTGAACACTGCGAAGAGGTTTGGATTTGAATCCAGGCTTTTGATACGCAATCCAGTGCTTACAAATTGTATACACCAACTTTCCTACCCTGCCGGCCAACATTCTGATGGTGAATGTTTTTTTCATCCTGGCTAAGTGGCTCGACGGCTCAGACGGTTGAGATGCTGGTCTTCCGACTCCAACCTGGCAGGTTCGATACTTGCTCAGTCTGATGGTATTTGAAGGTGCTCAAATACGTCAGCTTTGTGTCGATGGATTTATTGGCACGTTAAATAAGTCCTGCGGGACTAAACTTCGGCACCTCGGCGTCTCCCAAAGCCATAAAAGTAGTTACTGGGACGTAAATCCAGCAACATTATTATATTTTTCTTTCGTCCAACGGCACTCGAACCTGCTAACAACGGTGTCAGACCTTTATTTTAGAAAAGACCAAGTTAGCTACTGATAAACAATCTGCCACTTGGTGACAGCCCTTAATGCAGATAAGTTGTAAGTGGTTGATGGGTCGCATGCGGCACGATGCATATCCGCTCGGTCGCTATTGGCACGATAATGGCCGGGTCGCATCCGGCACGGTCGCATCTGGCACGTAACCGACACTTCAGGCCGGTCGACAGCAGCCTGCTGTTGACGAGAGTGGACGGAGGTTGCGCCACACGAAGTGTCTCGTGTGAACGCTACCGGCCTTTTACCACACCTCTGGTGGAGTGGAGTGGAGTGGCGTGGCAAGCAGTGGATCGTGTGAAAGGGCCCGAAGTGTCTTCCACTCTGGGCGACCGGAAGCACACTCATCACTGAATCAGATTAGCTCGTTCAGACAGTCAACATATAAATGAGCTACAAGTTCGAAGATTTCGTTTCAAAATGTCGGTTCCATTCATAGATACTGAAAAGTTAATAATAGAAATACAAAATCGGCCTTGTCAGTGGGATTAACGAACGACAGACTATTCAAATAAAATAAAAGGCTTCAAATGTGGAATGAAGTTTCCCATGAAATGATTCCACTTTCTGCCGAACTGGACAACTCCAAAGGGACAGAAGTTCATATTTACAGTAATAAGCTATATGTGTTATATGTTAACAATTTTCGATATTACAATAACATGTGTCATTGAAAAATAATTAATCAAGGCTTTTTAGCAGTCTTCATTTCAAAAGAACTGCTTCCAATTAAATTACATAATAACATTTTCTTATTCGGACCGAACACGATAGCCGCAGTCGCTTATGTGCCGCCATTATCCAGTATTCGGGAGATAGTGGGTTCGAACCCAACTGTCGGCAGCCCTGAAGATGGTTTTCCGTGGTTTCCCATTTTCAAACCAGGCAAATGCTGGGGCTGTTCCTTATTTTAATGCCACGGCCGCTTCCTTTTCACTCCTAGCCCTTTCCTGTCCCATCGTCGCCATAAGACATATCTGTGTCGGTGCGACGTACAGCAACTTGTAAAAAAAAAATCTTATTCGTGAGAACTACCAGTCTTATTTACAGAAGGTAGGTGTAGGTAACAAGGCCATACTGGGAGCTCACTAAATCAGTCGTTCAAACGGTCGACATTGTGTGCGTCACAAGTTTGATGATTTTATTTCAAAATATCGGCGGAATACATTTCCTCATGTTGGTGTCCTGACGCTGTAAACTTGCTTTAAGGATTGACAACAATTCAAACAAATTCCCACTCATACGAAAGTAATTAAGGAACATTTTTTGATCATTGGTACGTTCATCTAGAAGAACGATGAGTTCCTCGTTCTAGGCGATATGAATTCAATGGATGGACCCAATGAACCGCAGTACTGTTCTTTCACCTCAACCTTCTTTTCGGAAGAATAAACATCCCAAGGATAATGTGCACGTCCATGGACCAGATTCAAACCGAGACGCAAATATGAGGTGGGGACGAGAAGTTGCCGGTAAGTTGACGGAAGTGGACGGCAAGTGTCTGAGAAGTGGAGTGGAGTGACGTGGCGTGGCGTGGCGTGGCGTGGCGTGGCGTGGCGTGGCGTGGCGTGGCGTGGCGTGGCGTGGCGTGGCGTGGCGTGGCGTGGCGTGGCGTGGAAAGCAAGTGGACCGTGTGAAAGGAGCCTAAGGGCTATTACATTTAGGGCCCTTTCACACGATCCACTGCTTGCCACGCCACTCCACTCCACTCCACCAGAGGTGTGGTAAAAGGCCGGTAGCGTTCACACGAGACACTTCGTGTGGCGCAACCTCCGTCCACTCTCGTCAACAGCAGGCTGCTGTCGACCGGCCTGAAGTGTCTTCCACACTGGGCGACCGGAAGCTCACTCATCACTGAATCAGATTAGCTCGTTCAGACAGTCAACATATAAATAAGCTACAAGTTCGAAGATTTCGTTTCAAAATGTCGGTTCCATTCATAGATACTGAAAAGTTAATAATAGAAATACAAAATCGGCCTTGTCAGTGGGATTAACGAACGACAGACTATACAAATAAAATAAAAGGCTTCAAATGTGGAATAAAGTTTCCCATGAAGTGATTCCACTTTCTGCCGAACTGGACAACTCCAAAGAGAGAGAAGTTGATATCTACAGTAATAGGCTATATGTGTTATATGTTAACAATTTTCGATATTACAATAACATGGGTCATTGAAAAATAATTAATCAAGGCTTTTTAGCAGTCTTCATTTCAAAAGAACTGCTTCCAATTAAATTACATAATAACATTTTCTTATTCGGACCGAACACGATAGCCGCAGTCGCTTATGTGCCGCTATTATCCAGTATTCGGGAGATAGTGGGTTCGAACCCAACTGTCGGCAGCCCTGAAGATGGTTTTCCGTGGTTTTCCATTTTCAAACCAGGCAAATGCTGGGGCTGTACCTTAATTAAGGCCACGGCCGCTTCCTTCCCACTCCTAGCCCTTTCCTGTCCCATCGTGGCCATAAGACCTATCTGTGTCGGTGCGACGTACAGCAACTTGTAAAAAAAAATCTTATTCGTGAGAACTACCAGTCTTATTTACAGAAGGTAGGTGTAGGTAGCAACGCCATACTGGTAGCTCACTAAATCAGTCGTTCAAACGGTCAACATTGTGTGCGTCACAAGTTTGAAGTTTTTGTTTCAAAATATCGGCGGAATACATTTTCTCATGTTGGTGTCCTGACGCTGTAAACTTGCTTCAAGGATTGACAACAATTCAAACAAATTCCCACTCATACGAAAGTAATTAAGGAACATTTTTAGATCATTGGTACGTTCATCTAGAAGAACGATGAGTTCCTCGTTCTAGGCGATATGAATTCAATGGATGGACCCAATGAACCTTAGTACTGTTCTTTCACCTCAACCTTCTTTTCGGAAGAATAAAAATCCCAAGGATAATATGCGCGTCCATGGACCAGATTCAAACCGAGACGCAAATATGAGGTGGGGACGAGAAGTTGCCGGTAAGTTGACGGAAGTGGACGGCAAGTGTCTGAGAAGTGGAGTGGAGTGACGTGGCGTGGCGTGGAAAGCAAGTGGACCGTGTGAAAGGAGCCTATTGATAGGACCCGGGTAATTGAGTAGCCGTGTGCCAGTCACCGTGGTTATCCACAGCGAAAATACCCGAATACCTGTTACAGCAGGTACGGATTTCCGGAAAATCCCGGTTACCCGCTCACCCGTTTCTGTGGACAAAGCGATCGTATTGCATAAACAAAACGTAAATTTTATTATTTAGGGCCCTTTCACACGATCCACTGCTTGCCACGCCACTCCACTCCACTCCACCAGAGGTGTGGTAAAAGGCCGGTAGCGTTCACACGAGACACTTCGTATGGCGCAACCTCCGTCCACTCTCGTCAACAGCAGGCTGCTGTCGACCGGCCTGAAGTGTCTTCCACACTGGGCGACCGGAAGCTCACTCGTCACTGAATCAGATTAGCTCGTTCAGACAGTCAACATATGAGCTACAAGTTCGAAGATTTCGTTTCAAAATGTCGGTTCCATTCATAGATACTGAAAAGTTAATAATAGAAATACAAAATCGGCCTTGTCAGTGGGATTAACGAACGACAGACTATTCAAATAAAATAAAAGGCTTCAAATGTGGAATGAAGTTTCCCATGAAGGGATTCCACTTTCTGCCGAACTGGACAACTCCAAAGAGAGAGAAGTTGATATCTACAGTAATAGGCTATATGTGTTATATGTTAACAATTTTCGATATTCCAATAACATGGGTCATTGAAAAATAATTAATCAAGGCTTTTTAGCAGTCTTCATTTCAAAAGAACTGCTTCCAATTAAATTACATAATAACATTTTCTTATTCGGACCGAACACGATAGCCACAGTCGCTTATGTGCCGCCATTATCCAGTATGCGGGAGATAGTGGGTTCGAACCCAACTGTCGGCAGCCCTGAAGATGGTTTTCCGTGGTTTCCCATTTTCAAACCAGGCAAATGCTGGGACTGTACCTTAATTAAGGCCACGGCCGCTTCCTTCCCACTCCTAGCCCTTTCCTGTCCCATCGTGCCCATAAGACCCATCTGTGTCGGTGCGACGTACAGCAACTTGTAAAAAAAAATCTTATTCGTGAGAACTACCAGTCTTATTTACAGAAGGTAGGTGTAGGTAGCAAGGCCATACTGGTAGCTCACTAAATCAGTCGTTCAAACGGTCAATATTGTGTGCGTCACAAGTTTGAAGTTTTTGTTTCAAAATATCGGCGGAATACATTTTCTCATGTTCGTGCCCTGACGCTGTAAACTTGCTTCAAGGATTGACAACAATTCAAACAAATTCCCACTCATACGAAAGTAATTAAGGAACATTTTTAGATCATTGGTACGTTCATCTAGAAGAACGATGAGTTCCTCGTTCTAGGCGATATGAATTCAATGGATGGACCCAATGAACCTTAGTACTGTTCTTTCACCTCAACCTTCTTTTCGGAAGAATAAAAATCCCAAGGATAATGTGCGCGTCCATGGACCAGATTCAAACCGAGACGGAAATATGAGGTGGGGACGAGATGTTGCCGGTAAGTTGACGGAAGTGGACGGCAAGTGTCTGAGAAGTGGAGTGGAGTGGAGTGGCGTGGCGTGGAAAGCAAGTGGACCGTGTGAAAGGAGCCTTAATATAATCTTACTGACAACGTGTATACTACCCAACCTAGAATTCTGTCTACAATGTAGAATTCCGTAGCGAATCACGTGTTCATCAGCCAGTCTCAAACACATTTAATGACATATTTTAGCTGACAGCTTCCTCTATGTTGAAAACCGCGCTGTGCCGCTGCTCGAGTGATAAAACGCCTTTGTATTTTCAGCGAGAGAGATGAAAGAAACTGTTTGTTCGACTGGAGCGGTATACATCAATAAGTGTGTGGGCAGTAAATATAGCATGCTATCGCAAATCAAAGTAACGGGTGTCCTTGTCTCATATCATCTAGCAGCGTATAAACAAGTTAACGCCGCAGTAAATATGTTACGAGAAACTAATAATAATCACGTTGTACTTCAGACCCTACATTCCATTTAGGAGAAGACAATTTATGTGCTTCTTCTGTCGGCCTGAAGGCCAGAGTTCCGTATAAACAGTAATTTACCGGACGTAATGTAGGTCATAAAGAGGCTGACGGTGGTGGAGGTTCACTTAGATAGGTGTGGGTTGTATTCCCATCAGGGAATCGAGAAATGTAGAAATACGTTTTCCACTTGTGAAGAGGCACATGTCCCTAAGGTCTCTCAGCCCATAACAGAAAATGACTGTAGCAAAATCCGTCCTCAGCGAAAACCCAAGGAACCGGAAACCTTTTCTGCTCTATGCATGTTTCCGGTTCATAAATATGGTTAAAATGCACTGTAATAGCCCTTCAGGCAAGAAATCAATGTTGAAAGCATCCTAGGGACAAGAGGTACGATTTTTAGGTTAAAAAGAAATATAATAAAGTGTGAGAATATATTCTTTATGTATTCCTAAAAATTACAATCCTTATGTTAATCATCATTACCCGGTCGATTAGATTAGCATTTGCCTTTTTCTACCACTACGAGCGCTAATGTGAGTCAATGCAGTGGTTCACTTAAGCCCTTATAACTACATTCTGCGTGAACATTTTTCAAAAAAATCAGAAAACTTCTGAGGGCATTACGCAAAGGAACACATTACAGAAAGAATTATGATAATTTGGCTAGGATTTGAGCAAAGAAAAAAAGCGATTTGGGGCTGCTTTAACGGAACTGTATATAGGCCGGAAGTGATTTTCCAAATTTGTTCTTTAGTTTGAGAGAGCTGTACAAGACTCATAATTTGAAACATTTCCGGGCCCTTTAGCCCTTGAACTTTCGACACAATTGAGGAAACTGATTAATTTTACGGTTTTCTTAATGTAGAGACCCCTACTTTGTCTGTAGGGAAAAAAGGTCGGAGCTGGCCCAGAGGCTATTGTGGAAGATGGCCGCCACGAGCTATACTCTGCTCGACCCCACCACCTCGAAATAAAGTGTCCTACAAGAGTTCGCCAATGCAGACACAACAAGAGCACAGGTTGCTCGGTTCCTACCTAAGGCAAGGATGCCCCTGGAGGAGCTTTACTCTGCTCGACCTCACCACCTTGGAATAAAGTGTCCTACAAGGGATCGCCAATGCAGACACATCAACAGAACAGGTTGCTCGGTTCCTACCTAAGGCAAGGCTGCCACTGGAGGAGCTTTACTCTGCTCGACCCCACCACCTCGGAATAAAGTGTCCTACAAGAGTTCCCCAAGAAGGTTAGATAGACAACAGCTTAGCATACATCATGCCTAGACTCAGCTAAAAACCCCGCGTTGGCTAACCCATGCTCTCTCAAGACAGGTAGTCCTTTTAGTCGCCTCTTACAACAGTATTCTATAAGATAAAAACATCCTACCGTCTGAAGGTGTCAGAGGTCGTAGCGCGTAGCTAGAGGTCGATTGCGCTTAGCTTCCATCTTGCGCAGTAGCCCTAGAGGTGGATTGCGCGCGGCGGTCATCTTGCACATTAGCCCCTGGGCCAGCTCCGCCCTCTTTTCCCTACTTTCGTCTGCTAAGAAATGTTCTCCACATCTGTGCTAACCGTTTCATTTCTACGAACTACTACTTGAATCTGTTGGCTAAACGCACACCTAGGACTATAATTCCGTCAAATACTAACTGGATTAGTCTCAACATGTGTCCCGTCAATCTATCGCTTCAGAGCCCAAATTTACGGGTTCGATCCTAACCCAGTGCGCTAGTATTTGTAGGTGCTCAAGCACATCAAACTCGTGTCGGAAGATGTAATAGCACGTTAAAGAACTTCTGCGGGACAAAATTCTAATAATGTAGCAACTCCTAAAACTGTAAAAGTAGCTGATGGTACTGGACGGCATTAAGCTGATAGGAACCAGTTTCAAAATTTAAAAAAATATTGGTGGCATAGCGTGGTTTATAATCGCCTATTTTCTGTGAAAATAAACAGTCCTAATAACTAAGTGAGTGACTTTTAGGCACTGATACTTTAGAATGCAAACGCGTTTGAACAAGGCGCAAGTACCATCTAGTCGCTCTACAGTTATGTATGTGTATGGCATAAATTATAGGGTTTCTGGTAGTACAGATCACTAATATTTATGCAAATCTCACTGCAGAACTGATATGCGAGTAGAAAACACTTGCGCCTCGATCAAATAAGTTTGCATTCTAACTTATTAGTGACTAAAAGTGCTTTCCCTAATGATTACATTCTTCTAAATTATAAGGCGTGATCAAAAATTTTATGTTCGAGGTCGTTGCTGCAGCGGACATGCAACGTAGCGCGACTCCGATGCCGGTATATAAGCACGGGAATGTAGGCCAAAGGGATTAGTGTAGCCGTCATGTCGTGCTGAGGTGTGTGTGTTAAATGAAGCCACGTGAACTATGGCGACTTTATTAGCAAATGCGTCCAAACAGGACCAACGTGCTGTTATTATGTTCTTGCCTGCCGAAGGACAAACACAGGTGGACATTTATCGGAGAATGAGGACTGTGTATGCAACAGTATATCTATCGAAAACTATATAGTGCACCAGTTCCATACGGGTCGCGTTTCAACACAAGATGTCGTTCGAACTATGAGGCCGCTTCATCCGTTGCAGACGCTTTCTGTCGGAGGAGGATGTGCAGCGAGCGGTTATGGACGCTGTGTTTTACTGCACGAGGGATGGTCTGTGGGATGAGTGCCTCAGTGCTCACGGCGACTTTTCCTGATTGGCATCCCGATTCAGGCCTGTACGGCCGTCGAACGCAAACTTTTTGATTATGTTTGTTTGTTTGTTTGTTATGGATAGGCTCCGAAACTACTGGACCTATTGAGCTGATATTTGGTAAGGATGTAGGTTGAAATACCGAGCCCGGCAAGGAAAATCTTTGATTTTACTATATTCTACCGTTTCGAACTGGGGGAGTATTTCACAGGGGTATGTCCCAAATTTGGCCACTTTGTGCCCTACTAAAACTAAAATAACGGGTAAATGGTTGGCCCTATCGATAAATGAAGTGCACAAGTGACCTTGTACATCTTCTACAAGAAACGTAATTCTAAATGTTTTCGAGAAAATTCATCTACATGTCTTTTTTTTTACAATTTGCTTTACGTCGCGCCGACACAGATAGGAACAGGAAAGGTCTTTGTAGTGGGAAGGAAGCACCCTTAGCCTTATTTAAGGTACCCTCCCCCAAACCCCATGGCACTACAGCCCTTGAAGGGCCTTGGCCTACCAAGCGACCGCTGCTCAGCTCGAAGGCCTGCAGATTACGAGGTGTCGTGTGGTCAGCACGACGAATCCTCTCGGTCGTTATTCTTGGCTTTCGAGACCGGGGCCACTATCTCACCGTCAGATAGCTCCTTAATTCTAATCACGTAGGCTGAGTGGACCTCGAACCAGCCCTCAGGTCCAGGTAAAAATCCCTGACCTGGCCGGGAATCGAACCCGGGGCCTCCGGGTAAGAGGCAGGAACGCTACCCCTACACCACGGGCCGGCCTTATTTAAGGTACAGCCCCAGAATTTTTCTTGTGTGAAAATGAGAAACCACAGAAACCCATCTTCAGGACTGCCAGCAGTGGGGTGCGAACCCACTATCTCCCGAATACTGGATACTGGCCGCACTTCACAGCTACCGAGCTCGGTTCTTATGCTTTTAGCTGCGGTCGTCGCTAAGTAATAATAATGATAATAATAATAATAATAATAATAATAATAATAATAATAATAATAATAATAATAATAATAATAATAATAATAATAATCATGTCCGCCTCTGTTCTGTAGTGGTTAGCGTGATTAGCTGCCACACCCGGAAGTCCCGCTTCGATTCCCGGCTCTACCACGAAATTCGAGAAGTGGTACTTGGGCTCGGAATCCAATCTATCTCGAGAGGTCAACTGAGTAGTTAGTGGTGATTTCGATTTCCACCTCAGCCATCCTTGAAATGGCTTTCCGTGGTTTCCCACTTCTCCTCCAGGCAAATATCGGGATGTTACCGAACTTAAGGCCACGGTCGCTTCCTTCCCTCTTCCTTTTCTATCCCTTACGATCTTCCCATACCCCCGCCGACAAAGCCCTTATTTAGTAGGCTATAGCAGGTCAGGACGCCTTGGCGAGGTACTGTTCTTCCTCCCCAGGTTCATCCCCGACCCAATGTCTCACGCTTAAGGACACTGCCTTTGTGGCGTAATAATAATAATAATAATAATAATAATAATAATAATAATAATAATAATAATAATAATAATAATAATAATAATAATAATAATAATAATATATTTTATTTATTCTGGCAAAGTTAGAGATGTACTCCCTTTCTTGCAGTTAACTAGTCTCAGTCGAGAACACTGTTAATAATAAATACTTATGACAATAATATGAAACCAATAATAACAGTATTAATAAAATAAGCACACGTAGTGATATTGAGGAATAATCATATCATGTATCAAATACTAATAAATACTAATCATGCCATCTATATAATACACATCGTACATAGAACACATTGAAGGTACATTAATAATAAATACCAGATAATAATTTCGTGTGGCTCTTTCTATCCGAGTGAAGTCCTTGTAAGGCAGAGCAGAGGATAGTGTAGAGGATAGTGTTATGTGTGGTGTGCGAGTTGCAGGGATGTTGGGGACAGCACAAATACCTAAATCCCGGACCAAGGGATTTAACTAATGAAGGTTAAAATCCCCGATCCGGCCGGGAATCGAAACCTGGACCCTCTGAACCGAAGGCCAGTACGCTGACCATTCAGCCAACGAGTCGGATATGAACTCGCGTCCTCATTCCGAAGTGCTGCAGCTCCTTTCAGGCACATCCCCATTGGAGGTGAGCTGTAGGTACCATTTCAACCACATACCAGCCCTCCTGCCAGTCTTAAACGTCTGGCAGTACCGGGAATCTAACCCGGGCCCTCGAGGACGGCAGGTAATAACACTAACCGTAAAGCTACGGAAGTGAACAATTACCAGATGTATCACTTAAAAGAAAGTTTTAAAACATATAAATTTCAAGAAGGTAGCGGTCCGCCTCTGTGGTGTAGTGGTTAGTGTGATTAGTTGCCACCCCCAGAAGCCCGGGTTCGATTCCCGGCTCTGCCACGAAATTTGAAAAGTGGTACGAGGGCTGGAGCGGGGTCCACTCAGCCTCGGGAGGTCAACTGAGTAGAGGTGAGTTCGATTCCCACCTCAGCCTTCCCGGAAGTGGTTTTCCATTGCTTCCCACACCTCCTCCAAGCAAATTCCGGGATCGTAGCTAAACTTGAGGCCTCGGCCATTTCCTTCCCTCTTCTTTGTCTATCCCTTCCAATCTTCCCATCCCCCGCACGTCCCCTGTTCAGCATAGCAGGTGAGGCCGCCTGGGCGAGGTACTGGTCGTCCTTCCCAGTTGTATCCCCCGACCCAGAGTCTGAAGCTCCAGGACACTGCCCATGAGGCAGTGGAAGTGGGATTCCTTCCTGAGTCGGAGGGAAAAACCGACCCTGGAGGGTAAGCAGATAAAGAGGAAGAAGAAGAATGTTGCGAGATATCGCCCTCAATTGAGAGGTGAAGAGAAGGAACACTAAGGAGAAAATAAAGGATAAGGAGCCGAAAATGATCTGTGAAAGGAAGAGGGAAATAGGATGAAGTAGGAGGTTTTTCAGGTCAAAACATTATGATTCATGCATGTTTACCTAGTATTTCGACACAGACACGTTTAAAAGTTGAGATGCTGGACATGTGGAGAGAAGTTTGATGCGTTCACGAAGAGGGGCTGCTGGAGAAGTTTAAAGAATATTATACAAAAAGCAAAGAGTATGAAATGTGCGTCACTCTTGCAGGGGAAGCCATCCGCGTGAACAAAGGTGTGACACGGTCGGCGTAACGAAGCCCACAGATAAAACTTACACAAGGATTCTGAGTAATTAGGAGTCCGAAATGTTCTCCGTAAGAAATGCACCATTTCCACTTCGAGGAAAAGGAATCAGGTAGTTACCACATTCAACCTTATATTTAACCACTAGCCAGTGGTTCTTTTTTTACTATCTTTATCCATTTAATTTCAGTACAGAAGATCTGATGAACGTTTGATTTTTGAATGTATTTATAACTAAATACAACAAATGGTATATACACAAACATTCTATTTATTGAAATATATACATGCGTGATGTCGTGTTTATTTCTACCATTCATCATCATCATCATCATCATCATCATCATCATCATCATCATCATCATCATCATCATCTTCTTCTTCTTCTTCTTCTTCTTCATCTTCTTCTTCTTCTTCTTCTTCTTCTTCTTCCTTTTCCTCCCTGCCTCCTTGATCTTCTTTCATAGGATCAAAACGCTACAGTTTTCTCCCCTGCCGGTAACGAAGGTACGATATTAATTCTAGAGGCACTGTTATTCCAAGTAAATTCCATTAAAATGAACAATGAAAAGAAACCTACTACGAACTATCACAATTCTAACAATATACTGAATATACTTCACGCACTATCTTCTTTAGTCTACATATCGTACAGGAAAATACACCACTCAACCTCTTCTTGTTCTCGTCTCCTGG
The DNA here is from genome assembly GCF_040414725.1 of Anabrus simplex. Lineage (NCBI taxonomy): Eukaryota > Metazoa > Arthropoda > Insecta > Orthoptera > Tettigoniidae > Anabrus > Anabrus simplex. The sequence continues at coordinate 1,769,194,255 of NC_090265.1, read as the reverse complement.
GTATGAGAACTAGCTGGCTGATCATCATCTTTAATAGTTGGAGGCTGAGGATAAGAGTCATTTCTTGAAGCCAATGTAAGTGCTGTCATTAACATATCGATGGAGATATTAACTTCTATGTCCTTAATGTTGATAGTGAAATACTTATCCTCTCGTTTTACAACAGGAATTGATCCATCGTAAGGAGGTTCGAGTGATTTCTTTGCTCGGTCAATTCTTATGAACACATGGGAACTACTGAAGGGAGCTTTATAAAGGAAAACATTTCTGTTATTGTTTCTGCGGGATGTGTTTGGTCTCCGTTTGTTCATATGTCGCCGCAACAAATGCTGCTGGATTGACATCTGAAGTCTTCTTCTCGAAGGATTCTCCAGGCAAGCGGATGGTGGTTCTGTAGACCATTTCTGCCACTGAATACTGCAAACGTTCTCTCAATGCTGCCCTGTACCAAGGAGAACTGTGGGAAGTGACTCTGTCAACCTTATGGCATTATGGGCTCTGAGTGCTGCTTTCAGAGATCTATGCAACCGCTCTATTTTGCCATTGGTTTGTGGTAGAAATGGAGAGATATGTTGTACTTTAGTTCCTCATATTGCAGCTAAACCTTTGAACAATTCAGACTCAATTTTAAATTTTCTCAGAAAGTACTTCACAAGGATTGGTTTCTTTCTGTTGTAGGAATAAAATTTTATTATTATTAATCTGAAGACTTCAGTTCCCAATACAATATTTCCTGCTTTACCTGATCTCGTTTCATTCCATTGGATTTATTTATTTCCATCCTGTACTCAGAATAGTGATGTCATTATGGAGCTATTGAACGTCACACCCACATTCGCCAAGCTTCCCACGTCCACACGTCCTTATTAAAGCAATCCTAGGTTAACATATTAATACAGTAGCAGTTGTTGTAAACGTACAAGTGAAGAGAGATAAAGATAACGACAGTGACTCATATAAATGTCACAGTGCTATAAATTAACATTACTACTGATCATAATTGTCCGGTCTTTAGCGCAGACTACCAATAAAGATTCTTCTTTATACAAAGTGTCCCATGAGTCTCTGCACATAGGGAACGCATTTTTTCTCTTCAATAGTTGAAGAGCCCGGCTCATGAACCAGACAGCTCCACGTTTTGCTCAATTTCGTTTTTCTTGCTATAAGTCATAAAATATAAGCTGTATCTGCCGGTGCAAGAACTGTACTGCTTCACTGATTTTGTGTGTAGTAGGAGTGTAAAAGGAGCTGCCAGGGTTGTCTTAACTGTTTCTACCGGCGCATGTCTGTTTCTTCCAGGGGCTGTAGTTCAATGTTCGAGTGGAGACACATTTTATAAAAAGGCCGTTGTGATTGTGTGACATTTGTAAACACTCCGGAAATACAGGCAAATCATTCTGCTATATGTACGATGAAACTATTGGTAGAAAGGGTCAAAATGATTAATCAATTCTTGCAAAGCGAGATAAATGATGGCATCACAGTCTTACATATGTTTTCGGCACAGAATGGGAACCACGGTATTTTTATTTTCTGTATACAATTGTCACAGGAGCTGGGAGATTTGAGAAAATAATACGCCGGTATCCAGAGCCCGGACACAGGTTCCTCCCCTGCGACCCGACCTTTGGTGTAATGGAGAAGGAAGAACGAAAGTGACAGAGAATAAATTTGCCACAAGATTATCGTATTCTGGTGCAGAATGCGAGTCGCAAGTTCATTGTTCATCATGTAACACGAACATTGTTTTTGGACTACACAACTCACTTCAAAACCTTTTTCAAAACTTCCTGTGAACCTCACTTCCTTGGTGTATGTAAAATTTTGTTGCAATGTAACGATATTTACTCTCACAGTAAGTCCCTTACATTATTAACTCAGGTAAATAGTAAACATAGTTTACCGGGGTGTGAAGCAAGACAACTCCATCGCTTGTGTGAATACACTGAGAGGAGTCCAATAACACAACCCAACTCATTTCCACTTCAATATGTATGTTACTACTGCTTCTAGCTAGTGCACGTAGATAAACCTAATTTTTAAAACATAATTATTTTACGAATTTTTTGGTGTCTCCTGATAATGTTTATATTTTGGGGCTGTCTGGTTCTTGCGCAGAGCTCTTCAAACATAAATACCTTCGTTGGTATTCGTAATACGGAAAATATTTTCTTTTGCTTCAGGTAAAATTCCGGTGTCACGCCAATAATATATCTTACCTGACAGTTCCCAACATTGAAGCCCGTGGCCTTGTGACACCAGGCATCTTGCGGTATGTTTGGCAAATATGTTGATCTTTGTCTGCAATCTAATGACCAACATACTAAGAACGTTCTGTCAAGCAACATTACTTACATTACATTACATTACTTATTGCCATTTAATGTCAAAATCGAAATATATGTTACTGAAATTAAAAATAACCTTTTCCGTATGCGTCGGACACACTGTTGATTCTTGAATAACGTGGTACAAAATTTGAGTAGACCTATGCAATACCGAGCTGGATGTAAAACATAGTACCTTGCATAGTCAATTAACATATAAATAAGCTAGAAGAAATCCATTCGGAGCTGGACAAAAGAGAGGTGTTTTTTTCGCACACAATGTTGCTTGCTCCGTCCCTCGTATCACAGTTGTTTGAAATAGACAACTTTCGCGTATCCCTCCTTTTATATACTACTACTACTACTACTACTACTACTAATATACAAATATATTATTATTTCTCCGTTAGGCTCTTCTATGGACAACGTGACATTTTCAATCCTTCGTCGTTTCCTGTTTCTTCTTCTTCCTCCAATACTCCTTCATATGATCACTAGGTCTCCTTTTCCTTCCTCGGACCATTTTGAGCCTATTTTCTTTTCTCTCGTGACCTTAGAATTCTTTATTTATAAAATTCACTCTCTGTTGTTGCTTCTTCTCTTATATAGATTCTTTCCGAATCCTTTTTTACTTCATGAATCCAGGTTGTTGTTGACTTCTTTTTCCAAGGATATTTGAAGATCTGTTTGGTTAATCTGTTGTCATCCATTCTGCATAAATGTCCAGAAAATATAAATCGTTTCTTCGGTATTGTTTCTGTTACGTTCTCTATGTTCAGGTGTATTACATCATTACTTCTTGATTTCCAGAGTTTTGTAATTCTTAGCGGTCCGACTCTTCCCCGTATAATTTTTCTACAACTCATTTATTTAGCTTGTAATTCAGTACCAGACATTCACTCGAGTATAGGCATTCCGGTTTGACCATTGTATTGTATTTTGAGATTTTTAGTTGTTGTAGATATTCCTAGTTATTTCGTATGTTATTTTCATCTTGTGAATCCTTTCTTCTACAGCGGACTTTTCCAAGTCATTTTCTTCAATTGTTACTCGCAAATGTCTGAATTTCTTTATCGTCCTTATTCGACCAATTTCTATTATTAGAAATTCTGTAGCATTTTTATATTTGTGATAATTTTTTAATAGAAACTCTTGAACCTGTTCTGTTGTCTATTCCTTACAATAAATTGACAGGTATTGCTGCATTTTTCAGGTTTTCTGAACGTATGGCTAAATCATCTGGAATTGACAGACATGAAGATAACGAATGGTGACCCACAGGGCACAGTATAAGGCCCACCATTATTTACTATTTTCATTACTGATATGCAGAAAATAAAATTAATTTATATTGAACAACCCTAGTCTTTCTTTCCAGTGTTGCTGGTGATAGTTTGTGTTCCTTCAGTTTTCCATTCCGAATTCTTACAATTTTCTCCAGGACGCAGTTGAGGAGTGGAGATAAACCATCGCCTTGCCTCACACATGTGTTTATTCTCAATGATGATGATGATTATTATTATTATTATTATTATATGTGGCCTCCGAAAAGATCTGGTGTGGTTCCTTCGAGTTAACTCCCAAGGGCATCCTGCACATATGTGAGGATGGGGCCGGAACTTGGACTAAATTTTATGTTGAATACGATACAAAACCCCAGTCCCCCAGCCAGAGGAGATGACCAATGGAGGTTAGCAGGGACGGGCATCAAACCCGGTGCTCCTGGAGCTAAAGACCAGCATGCTAAGCAGTCAGCTACGGAGCCGGGCATTTTTACTGACGTTGACTATGATGATGCTGGTGATTATTTTATTATTATTGTTACGATGATGTACGCGGAGCAGAAAGAGGTGAAGGAAGGTGTGGGCTTGAATGAGTCTAACTACGACATCAAAAATTGAATTAAAACTTTAAAAGGTTATATTTCTTTGCGAAAAACAAACTTAATAATCTTTTTAACTGAGTGAACATAACAACGTGACAGGTACAAACAGCAATCTTCAAACAAGACTAGGAAAATCCAAGATTAGTGAATTTTACAGATTTGGGGCTTTAAGACTTTAGTTTACAAATTCTGAGATACCGGATCCAGTTTACAAAACTTTGCAAAATCTCTATGTTTAGACAAGAACAGAAATATCCCAATTTAAGAGCACTTTGCTCCAACAAATTTACAGCCTTCCACAGGTACTCCTCCATATTACGAAAATGTGGGCTGTTCGACTAGGCAAAAGAGGTTGAATGGATGGCTAAATATATAGAAAATAAAACACAGAGAATCAGAGAAGGTGAAGTGTTATCTGGTCCGCTTCTGTGGTGTAATGGTTAGTGTGATTAGTTGGCACCCCCGGAGGCCCGGGTTCCATTCCCGGCTTGCCACGAAATTTGAAAAGTGGTGCGAGGGCTGGAACGGGGTCCACTAAGTCTCGGGAGGACAAATGAGTAGAGGTGGTGTCGATTCCCACCTCAGCCATCCTGGAAGTGGTTTTCCATGGTTTCCCCATTTCTCCTCCAGGCAAATGTCGGGATGGAACCTAACTTAAGGCCACGGCCGCTTCCTTCCCTCTTCGTTGTCTATTTCTTCCCATGATCCCATCCCATAGCAGGTGAGGACGCTGGGCGAGGTATTGGTCATCCTCCCCAGTTGTATCCCTCGACACAGAGTCTGAAGCTCCAGGACACTGTCCTCGTGGCCTTAGAGCTGGGATTCCTCGCTGAGTCCCAGGGAACAACCGACACTGGAGGGTAAACAGATTAAAAAGAAGTGTCATCTGATCCTTTAATGAGTACCGCAGCGCAGTATTATTGGGCCTCATATATACCGGGTGGTTCACCAGCCTCGTGTGTTTTCGGAGATAGGAAACCCAAATAACGTGTATAACCTGAATATACTTACCATTTATTTTTATGAACGCAAATAACACGAAATTTCTCCTTATGGTCGACAGGGCTCTTCCCCTACCTGTGTGTCATCGCTGTAAATTGATCCATGGACTTAGAAAAGGAGAAACTACTATACACAATTCTGCGCCAAATACTAAGGACCATTCTACAAACATATGATATTTTGCGCCTTGAAATAATACAGGTACCCGTAATACAATCGAATTAACAGGTTATGCCACGTTGTTCGTAATGTAAAACGTCACTGAAAACTTTGACGCCCATATTAACTTTCGAGGTGGAATGGCCATTCTTAAGTACGTAATAAATCTCTATCGAGCACAACAGATGTGGGTATAAACTGCGTAGTGGTCCGAATTCCGCATGAGACAAATATTTCCGAACAACAGAGGTGCTCCATTTTGGCGAGAATACAATAATAATTTAAAACATTGCTATTGGTTTTAAGGGGTGTGTTCTGATTTGGCGTCTTTCCCCTAAGGATGGGTGGTGGAAGGATTGGGAAAGAAATCGGCTGTGGTCTTTTACTAAGGTACCATCCAGGCATTTACTTGGTGTTGAAAATGGGAAACCGAGGGAAACCATTTTCAGGACGATGCATTTCTGCGAAGTGTACGTTGACCATCGTAACGTAGTCCAACCTGGCCACATAACGTCGGAAGAAAACGGTCCTTTTAAGGACCAATCAAAACTTCACACTTTGGAACACGATGGTATGCGGCCGTCGTTTAGCCACTGTAAATGGCGTTCATTGAAACAAAACGTACGAGCCTGTGAATGGAACCTACTGTCACACATTTGGCTGATGTAACAGCACAGTTGTGCGAATCGCCCACGTTAGCTACTGCGAGCCACGGTGCGTGCGTAGCACGTTGTAGTCCTTATAGACACTTTCTCGTCAAACTTAACATAGTGTGATCGTAGTATACATTCAGTATGGTTATGTAATAGAAATAACACAGCCGATAATGATTTCTACCATATTCGCGATCTTTATATGAACGGTATGTTTGTACTAAGGCCATAAAGAAGCAGGTATTAATGTTTTTTGCATGTCTATGATGTATGCGTCGGCTGGGTCACCTACCCCCCAAAGATAAGGGGCTGGTGAACCAGCAGGTATATAGAAATAATATTAATAGAGACTGGAATCACAGATAAGGATATTTGCGGATGTTATACTCTATAGAGTAGTGAATGAGTTGCAGGATTGTGAACAACTGCAGGGGGACTTGTACAATGTAGTGAGATGAACAACAGACAATGATATGAACGTTAATAGGATGAAAAGCCAAGTTGTAAGTTTTTTAAAGGAGGAAAAGTTCTCCCAGTTTTAATTATCGTGTTAATGGGGTGACAATATCTCAAGGGGAACTGTGCAAGTACGTAAGTGTTAATGTAAGGAATGCTCTTCACTAGGGAAATCATATTAAGGAGGTTTTTAAGAAAGGTTACAGGTCTCTTCACATGGTTGTGAGAGTATTTAGGGGTTGTAGTAAGGATGTAAAGGAGAGGACGTATAAGTCTGTGGTAAGACCGCAGTTGCAGTACGGCTCCAGTAATATGGGACCCTCACCAGGACTACTTAATACGAGAACTGAAAGAAATTCAAAGGGAAGTAGCACGATTTGTTCTGAATGATATCCGACAAAGGAGTTGTGTTACTAAAATGCTGCAAGCTTTCGGCTGGTAAGACTTGGAGTTAGGAGCCGAAATGCTCGTGGAATGTTTCGAGCTGTCAGTGGAGACATGGCATGCGAGGACATCAGTAGAAGACTAAGTGTGAGTGGTGTCTTTAAAAGTAGGAAAGATCACAATATGATGATAAAGTTGGAATTCAAGAGGACAAATTGGAGCAAATATTCGTTTATAGGAAGGAGAGTTAGGGATTAGAATAACTTACCAAGGGAAATACTCAACAATTTTCCAATTTCTTTGCGATCATTTAAGAAAAGGCTAGGAAAACAACAGGTAGGGAATTTGCCAACTGGGCGACTGCCCTAAATGCAGATCAGTATTGATTGATTGATTGATTGATTGATTGATTGATTGATTGATTGATTGATTGATTGATTGATTGATTGATTGATTGATTGATTGATTGATTGATTGATTGATTGATTGATTCTAAGCTTCGAACAGAGCAGCAAACTCAAGCGCTCTCTAACTTATTGTCAAGCATGGTACTGAAAGCCGGCCACGTGGTGTAAGGGTAGCGTGCCTGACACTTACCCGGAGGGCCCGGGTTCGATAGGGATTTTACCTGGACCTAAGGGCTGGTTCGAGGTCCACTCAGCCTACGTGATTAGAATTAAGGAGCTATCTGACGGTGAGATAGCGGCCCCGGTCTAGTAAGCCAAGATTAACGGCCGAGAAGATTCGTCGTGCTGACCACACGACACCTCGTAATCTGCAGGCCTTCGAGCTAAGCAGCGGTCGCTTGGTTGGCCAAGGCCCTTCAAGGGCTGTAGTGCCATTGGATTTGGTTTGGTTTGGTTTGGTTTGGTTTGGTTTGGTTTGGTTTGGTTTGGTTTGGTTTGGTTTGGTTTGGTTTGGTTTGGTTTGGTTTGGTTTGGTTTGGTTTGGTTTGGTTTGGTTTGGTTTGGTTTGGTTTGGTTTGGTTTGGTTTGGTTTATGGTACTGAAATTCGGAAACAATGTTTGGATGACGAATGATTTGTTCGTTGCGTTCTTCAGTTTATCTGTGATGCGTTAGACTATGTCTACAGAACAAAATAATGCATGGCTATTTCTAATTGCAATTATCTATGGACCTGCTTTGTGAAGTCTGCTCATTAATTCTCTTTTGCAGCTCAAACTTATTTGTTGCTGTAAGCTCCGGGGGTATTAGCAGAAGAAGAGCGAGTTTTAACGACAGAACACAACGCGCCTCCCTTTATCAGCCTTTACGGAATTTAGAGCAAACTGCTTTGTTGTTCTTACGACGTGGATTTTGTACGTAAATTGCCAATTATGGACGTAACCTACATCGGAGGCGGTTTTTTTAAATTACAATTTACTTTACATCGCAATGACACATGTAGGTCATATGGCGACAATGGAATAGAAAAGGGCTAGGAGCGCGAAGGAAGTGTCCTTAATTAAGGTACCGCCCCAGCATTTTCCTGGTGTGAAAACGGGAAACGTTCTTCAGGGTTGCGGACAGTAGGGTTCGAACCCATTATCTTCCGAATGTAAGCTTACATCTCATGTAACTATAGTATAGTTTACGTACCGGCAAAACAAATTATAGTTTCAGTCCTGTTCTTCTTCAACATCGATAGATAATGCACTAATTCCTATATTTATAACGTGAGTCAATAGTTATGAAGCATGGTGAGGGAAAGAGAATCCCAGCTAGGTTTACTGCCGCAGATGGTAGAGCGCTGCCCATATGAGCCATAGTTGGTTCAGTCTGGCATCCTCGATAAATTTACAGCTACGCGAAAGAACTCCCTGGGGGCAAAATTCCGGCACCGCGGAGTCTCCAGAAACCGTAAAACTAGCTAATGGTATGTATGTATGTATGTATGTATGTATGTATGTAAGTATCTATGTATGTATGTATGTATGTATGTATGCATGTATGTATGTATGTATGTATGTATGTATGTATGTATGTATTTACGTATGTATATATGTATGTATGTATGTATGTATTGAACCCTTTGGTCCACGGGCACAAAGGTCGTGGGTTCAGTATGTATGTATGTATGTATGTATGTATGTATGTATGTATGTATGTATGTATGTATGTATGTATGTATGTATGTATGTATGTATGTATGTATGTATGTATGTGTGTATGTATGTATGTATGTATGTATGTATGTATGTATGTATGTATGTATGTATGTTGGTTGAGTATTCAGCCCGAAGGTTGTTTGAATCCTCAACAGCTACGTCGTCGTCATCATCACCTATCTATTCCGAGTCGCCCAATTATTTTTCAACAATTAATTGTAACACTACTGTACAATATACGGCAAAATTTTTATTACCATCAACGTTAAGGCATATTTTCTGCATCACTCATCCAAGTTTCAATGAAATCTCTATGATCCAATGACCGAGTGAGTTGGCCGTACGGTTAGTGTTACGCAGCTGTGAACTTGCGTCCGGGACATAGTGGGTTCGAATCCCACCGTTGGTAGTTCTGAAGATTTTTTCCGTGGTTTCCCGTTTTCAAATCAGGAAAATATTGGGGATGTACCTTAAACAATGCCACGGCCACTTCCTTCCCACTATTATACCACCATCTGCATAACACCTTGCGACGTAACCATAATAATAATAATAATAATAATAATAATAATAATAATAATAATAATAATAATAATAATAATAATAATAATAATAATAATAATAATAATAATAATAATAATAATCTATAGTCGAATACAAGCAGTTCCGTTGGGAAAATCCTTTTCTTCCTTCTTTCTCTCTTCCTTTCTTAATCCGTTCATCCTCCAGGTTTTTTTTCCCTCGGACTCAGCGAGGGATCCCACGTCTACTGCCTCAAGGGCAGTGTCCTGGAGAGTGAGACTTTGGGTCTGGGATACAACTGCTTAGGAGGGCCAGTACCGCGTGCAGGCGGCATCACCTGGTATACAGAGCAGGCGTCTTGTTGGGGGAGGGGGATATTCGAAGGGATAGACAAGGAAGTGGGAAGGAAGCGGCCGTGACCTTAATTTAGGTATAACTCCGACATTTGCCTGGAGGAGAAGTGTGTTCTATATTCTATTCCATCAAGAACGGCCATCATGGCAACATATTTACTAAGAAATCTGAAGTTACATAATAGAAATAGCTGCGTTAATTAAGTTCGCTTGGTGGTCGTGATCGTCAAGGTGTTGAGGTATAAACGGTGTGACACCTTGGTAAGCCGGTTCGAGTCCCGTTAGTAAAAACAATTTCGCAATCAATAGCTTGTCCAGCAGGGTAGGGGAGATGATGGTATAGCATTTTTAATTACTCCGTCGCGTGCCAAAATCCTCCGTAGTGCTCATATGAAGTGAGGGCTTATGAAGCTGTTGATGGTGATTCATCTGTCGAATGGAGACGTTAAGCATTTTTCAGGTCCCTTGATGTTATTCGACAGCAGTAGGCTTTGTGCCGGCACCGGGTTTCACCCTCTCCCTTATCATGTCATTCATTTCATCTGATTAACTCCTCTGATGAGTTGACGTCAGGAAGGGAATCCGGTTATAAAAGCCCTCCACGATAGATTCATCTCACCTCATACCCGCCCCCGTAGAGAAACGAGACAAGGGTTGGACAAACAAACAAACAAACAAACAAACAAACAAACAAACAAATAACTTCTTTCATTCCGATGAAACTACGTATTTTTGTAGAAGTGGTTAGTTTTGTGGGTGGCATGTAAATTGGTGGAAATTTGTGGACAGAAAAAATCAAGTCTCTGAGCCACTGAAGAATGAAATCCCACGACCGAACCGGGAACCGAACCTGGTGTTCCGGGGCGAGAAGTTCGTTGCACTGCAGATGAAACTCACTCACTTGTTTAGTTCGTTGCCTCCTGCCCCTGGGGTCGACTTCGACATGAAAGGACTTTTCAAGCAAAACGCAGTTCTCGGCGAGTGAAGAGGAAAAGGAATGTGGCCAGGATTACATCACAGCTTGGACGAGACTTAATGGACAAGGTCATAAGGCTGTCCATGTTGAGCTACGTGAAGCGTCGAATAATTGGCGACTGGTAGCACTTAATATTATTAGCACTTGAAGTGTGTATTGGACAGCTGACGGACAGCACATTAGAGCAGTCTGTGGGTCTAGGAGGGAGCGAATTGAAGAAACACTCCAAATAACCGTTCAAGGCTATCATTAAATGGGTACATCTACGTGCTACAGACTGCAATGGTACAAACTCTATACAAATAACTGGGTGATTTTGAGATCCCTCAAGCGCTTGACACTTAGAGATGGGCAAAGTTGTTATATTTTTGTGGAACAGTTCGTTATGTTCCTGTTTCGGAAATATACAATATCTCAAATAACAGCTTCAAAATAACACACATTAGGATTGAGATCTATAACTATTAAAATGATATTGCCCTGCAGGTGCAACGTTCTCGCTGACACAGCAAAGACTACAGTGTAACTATGCGACTTAACACATTCGCATTGGTGCAATGGGACGGATTGCATTTGTTTTCTAGTGGTCAGACTCTCAAACTTCCTTTGTATGTACAGAAGCAGACATTCACAGTGAACCATTCTAATTTATACTCGATAGTTCCACTGAAAACCATTTCTGTGTAGGTCTGTGTGAATTAAACAAAAGAATTTGATCACTAAGGTTCGGAACTTAAAGAAAAGTCATTTCTATCCAGGGGCTTTCTGGCCGAGGCGTGCTCGGCTCGCCCGAAAGGACGTGGGTTCGATTCCCCGTCAGGAAGTCGTAAAATTTAAGAAACGAGATTTCCACTTCTGGAGGTGCACATGGTCCTGAAGTTCACTCAGCCTACACCAAAAATGAGTACCAGGTTAATTCCTGGGGGCAAAGGCGGCCGAGCGTAGAGCTAACCACTCTACCCCATCAAGTGCCGAGGTTCACAATGATGGAAGCCTTTACCTTCCACTCCTCCAAGGGCCTTCATGGCCTGTACGGAGATGACATTGCTTTGCATATTTCTATTCTGTGCTCATATTATCCAAAAATCTGAAAAATGATAATGAATTACGGGTCTCTGGTCCCATTTGAAGCAATTTGATGTCGCATTTAAATGCACATTTCGGTCATTTTAAGTGTTTTGGTCATATTGTGTTAATTTTAGTTATATAAGGCCATATTTGGTCGTAATTTCAGCATTTTTGTATAAATTTCGGCGTCCATTTTAACAAGTGCGTGTTATCTGTTTCAAATACTGGATTTCTATACAGTGTTGTATACCCTATATATTTTTCTTTGTTTTCCAGGAACAGACAGGTAGCTGGTTTACAAGTTCTCATTCCAAGAAAGAGCTGCTGTACGGACATCTTTTAGCACGTCTTTCTAGACAGATTAGATTGCGATACAATATATTAAGCTCTACATATACCCTTTTATTGGAACACGGCAACTTGATCAAACTTAAATCTACAAAATAGTGGCTCTCCGTTAATAGAACAACTAATTTTCTTCCATGATCATACACTATTTATCTTGTTGATAATTTCTATTTTGGCAGCTTATATTATAGGAAGTTTAATATTCCCCCTTTGAATAGGATGTCAATCCAGTAGGTATATTTAACTGGTGTATCATCACTGATCGCGTTTTGGTATTTGAGGCGTTTCATATTAGTAACTAGCAAATGTACTGGTGCTTCGCTACGGCATTCTACTCTGTATACGGAGTTCTACGTAAGTTACTCTACACACAATGAGTAGGATTATATTAAATTGCATGTTTCTTAGCGCTATCCGAGAAAGTAAACAGGGAGGACACCACACGTTGTTCCCGACGTAAGGTGCACGTTGGGGAAATTTTGATGATAATCTTCTTCTTTTCCTACAACTGTGTACCACATACAGATTTCGCCCTGTTTTACTGCAGGATACCCTTCCTGTCGCCAACCCTATATGGAGGGATGAAATCACCATAGCGTGTTTCTGTAATGGTTGGTAGTGTGGTCTGAATATGATGAAGAGGGTGTTGGAACGGGCACATACACCCAGTCTCCGAAACAGAAGGATTAATCAGGACCGACTAAAATCCTCGATCCGGCCGGGAATCGAACCCAGGTCCCTCTGTACTGAAGACCAGTATGCTGACCATTCAGACAACGAGCCTGACAGAATTTCTAATGATAAAGGCAGGGGCACATTTCCTACTGCCATTCATAATCGAGTTCGGGAGTTTCTACAATAACGGCAGGCTAACCTGACAACTACCACTCACAATAGAGACGGAGAGTTTTCATTATAATGTCAGGCCCCCTTTCCTAATGTCAGTCACAATCGAGTTGGAGATATTTGAATATAATCAAGAAATTCTGCGCTATATAAAGTATAAAAATTGAGATCCGACAATAAGGCATAGGACTAAAGTTGAAGATCTCTCCAAATTGAGCACCGGTTGTGTAATCTGCTTTGTGAAATCACTTTCCGTTTAGAAAACAGTTACCGCGAAACGAAGGTCTCTACGGTAATTGAAACACTTCGATAATTTCCGGGGCCTAAAAGTAATACATTTAAATAGCCTTGGATTTTCCCTCAAATGAAACAGTGTCTAGCATCATACGAAACTATGAACATAACAAATGTTGTTTGATATGAAGCGACGATTCACATAAAAGTCCACGTTTATATGTGCAGGCCCCCATTTCGAGATTTACTTCTGTTAAAGGGCACGTCATATCAGTAAATGGATTGCACCATCAGATGCTTCTTTTAGCATTCTATGATATTTCCTCTCATCGATATTTATTGGCAAGACTGAGTTAGAAATTGAAAATCAGTGCACTACAGCCCATGAAGGTCCTTGGCATACCAAGCGACCCCTGCTCAGCCCGACGCCCTGCAGATTACGAGGTGTCGTGTGGTCAGCACAACGAATACCCTCGGCCGTTATTCTTGGCTTTCTAGACCGGGGCCGCTATCTCACCGTCAGACAGCTCCTCAGTTCTCATCACGTAGGCTGAGTGGACCTCGAACCAGCCTTCAGGTCCAGGTAAAAATCACAGACTTGGCCGGGAATCGAAATCAGGGCCTCCGGGTAAGGGGCAGTCACGCTACCCCTACACCACGGGGCCTTATAAACAGTACATAGGGAGAAATTTTTATCAAGTTTTTACACATGAATTAATTGAAAATAGAATTATAACTGAGGACAGCCTGGTAGGAAAAATATGTAAATACCAACTGGATGTATTGTAAAATAAAATGCCCCTCACTAAATTGTGATGATATGAGTTACAGATATACGAAGGAAGTAAGAGTGGATAATTGTAGGCGCAGGGATTCTTAGGTAAACAGATAAGAATATGAGCAATGGTGTTATCACTTAAGCCTAAAGAGGTAAGACAGAGGCAAGAAATTAAACCGGAAATCAGAAGTAGGTGGCAAATACAGTAAAATTTATACAAAATGCCAGAAAACACCTTATGGTGTGAAATCATGGGCTACACTACGCGGTACTGTTCAAGTACTAACAGCCCCTTTAAAGCTATTTGGAGACGATTGTAACCTCCAACGGTATTCCACAAATATCGCGTAGAATAGCAGCATGACGTCTCCCTCGCCATCAACGCAACTAACAACCCTGCTGGCAAGCAGCCAGACACGTTTCTATCGTAACCGGTAGGTTCGTTGTCAATCTGTCGGCCACTCAATGCAGAGCATGAAATCCGAAGAAAGTAGTAATTTTCTCCGTCTTTTGATGAGCAAGCGAAATTACACTCAACGAAAGTTGTTTAAAATCAAGAGACATTTCACTTGTAGTTAACAGATTTTACGGAAAATTGAAGAAAACTGTTGTTGTTTCCCTATAAACCCCCATTCTCTTCAGTGATTTTTTATCATATGCATATCTAAACCTTCCCCTTGATGGTAAGGTAAGGGTTATTCTGCCCGAAGGCAGGTCCGAACCTCCGCAGAGGTGTTCCTGAGCCGGAGTTTACGTGAGGGTGGCCAGTTCCTTTCCGCTCCTCCATTCCCTTACCCCCCCCCCCCCACCAACAGCTCATGGCAACCCATCCAACTCCTGACCACGCCCAATGTTGCTTAACTTCGGAGATATGACGGGATCCGGTGTGTCAACACGGCTACGGCCGTTGGATCCCCTTGATGAGTATACCCTATATATGAATGTTGGTCGAGATTTATCCAGCCGTTTCGCTGTGGTAGTGGAACGGACGGACAAACGGACACGATAGCTAAAAACCACTCATGCGGTCTTGAGTTGAACTATGTCGGATAAATATCTGAATAATTGGCCAAACGAACTAAATTACAGACAGCGGACCCCAACAACTTTATTTATATAGATACTGTAATACTGCCAACGGCCGTAGCCGTGTTGAAACACCGGATCCCGTGAGATCTCCGAAGTTAAGCAACATTGGGCGTGGCCAGGAGTTGGATGGGTTGCCACGCGCTGTTGGTGGGGGTAAGGGAATGGAGGAGCGGAAGGGAACTGGCCACCCTACCGCAGTTAAACTCCTGCTCAGTAACACCTCTGCGGAGGTACCGTAATACTTGCTATTTATCCTTAAAACTTATGTCGTATTCGATCATTTTAGGTCATATATTATAATCTTTAGATAGTATTTATCTAGTTTTCAGGGCATATTTGCTTGCGAATGTTCTATTTCTTTAGGTCATAAACTTCCGAACCTTATTGATTACTAAATAATTATATTTTTAGACAGCTTACTACAATGCACTGCATATTTTTGAAGGAGCACAAAAGCAGTTAGGACTGCATCTAATAATGCGATTTGAGAATTCGCATAGTCTATCCCTTAAAGTTAGAAAGGTCCTTAAAGTTTAACAGATTAAACTATATTATTTGTTGTACGTACTGCGGGTTTGGGAGCATGGTTTTCAATCCTATCTTCTAGTTGCAGCAGCTACAATGTGCTCCAAAATGGATTTTTTTTAGTAGCAAACTGCGGGCTTCTAATTAGCAGGCACGGGAAGTTCAAATAAGCCATTGAAATAAGTTCTATTCTGTACACAATATCACTCTCTTTCCTTTGTTCGTCTCTGCGTCTTTATTGACATTGCTAGCAAGGGCTGTAATGTCTGCACTACATTATGGGGTAGGCAACACTTTCGACTGCTCAGTATGTACTCTAGCAGTGCAGCCCCTTTACTTAATGGCTGGGCTGCGATTTTAGTCGCCTTAAGTTAAATTCCTCAAGCTCTGTGGCTGGGTGCTACAACCTACAACACACCGCTTTTCCAACCAACAAAGATTCGCACAGTAGTTAATACATCCCTCCACAAACGGTTGGCATTGGGAAGGGCATCCGGTCGTAAAACCAAGATTAATACCAAATAAATGCCAACACCAGATAATAGGGGCAAGTGCCAAGAAATAGGAGTTTATTCTAATGACTGGTACAGTCTACGCAGAGGACCAGCAAGCCACACATTCCATAGAACGGCATTTAACAATAAAGTGTTTGGTGGAAAAGGGAGCAACACCGCTCCACCAAATTGTTCTGGAGAAACCATAAGCGTATTTAAACCTTTCAAAAGACATGAAGGAGTTTGAATTTCCCTTAACGTATCTTCTTTAGTATACCAGTTAATATTGTTATATCAACAAAAAGAAAATCCTAATGTTATTTTATATATTTGAATATTTCGTATTCATTATGTATTGGGTTTCACCCTCTAGGGAGCACGTAGAACCATTACTTAGTAACGGTATTCTTGTTTTTCTTATCCTTCTTATCTTACCAAAGCTTCCTCATCCTTTCACTTTGGGCCTGTCTTCCTTCTTGCGTCCATACGTTTTTGAGTATCAAATTCCTCCCTTTTGGGTTCTTGGGTATGGTGTTATGTGTATTGACTTTGTGCCTGTATGTAGCCAGCGGGTGAATATCGATTCCTGTGAGGTCACTTTGAATGTCTACCAAGCAGCGTATTTTGGATTCTCTCGTTCCGTTGATGATGTGGAAAATTGTCTTGGTCAAACGAGAGCTGTCCGTTCACACTATATGACCGTAGAATGTCATACGTCTTTTCCAGATATCTTGAATATTGGATCCAAATTTTTTTTTCTCAGTATCTGTCATTATATTTTAATATTATTATTCAAATTATTTCTGGACTTGATGTTCTACAAAATGTCAGAAAATCCCCTTTCTTCTCATCTGTAAGTGATGAGAAGAAGTTTGTCTTACATTTGCAGCTTTTAGCCGGTGCCTGCAGCAACTTTCCCAGTAAACGCGCTTCACAATTCACACGTTTCATCCTCCTCTCGATTTCTTTCTATGCCGTCAATATTTTAAGTACTATTGGTCCACTCCGAGGAATCAGATTTTGGCATTCCTGTGAAGACCGACTCTCGGAATTCACGGAAGGTTCACTCACATCGCTTTCGGTCACCATCGCTGCTGCTGCTGCTGCTACCAGACGAAAGAAACAAAGTAGCTTGCGTGATACTTTAAATGAATACTGAACACTCAGGTGTATAAGAAAAGTAAATCGCTGAGAATTTTCCCTCTTGCCCGAAACCTAAAAGCCAGTCGCATGTTCTACCATCTTTTTCCAGTAAATTATGCTCTGTATACAGACAACATGGAATAAACTAACGTTTGTAAATTTTGAAGTTGCCCCATCTTTGCATTCGTTTATGTCATCAGTAAATGATCCATATATACCCTTGTCCAAGTTCAGCGTATTGTAAGGATTTTGGGCACTAATACGTGAGAATGCAAACGTATTTAACCAAGGTACAAGTGTATTCTACCCGTACAACGGTTCTGCAGTGAGATTTGCATAAATATTAGCGATCTGAACTATCGGAACCCCTATAGTGTCTTCTACCCGCACAACGGTTCTGCAGTGAGATTTGCATAAATATTAGCGATCTGAACTATCAGAACCCCTAAAGTGTCTTCTACCCGCACAATGATTTTCAGTGAGATTTGCATAAATATTAGCGATCCGATATATCAGAACCCCTAAATTGTCTGCTACCCGCACAACGGTTCTTCAGTGAGATTTGCATAAATATTAGCGATCTGATCTATCAGATCCCCTAAAGTGTCTTCTACCCGCACGACTGTTCTGTAGTGAGATTTGCATAAATATTAGTGATCTCATTAATCCGAACCTCTAAAGTGTCTTTACCACACAGCAGTTCTCTAGTGAGATTTGCATAAATATTAGCGATCTGATCTATCAGATCTCCTAAAGTGTCTTCTACCCGAACGACTGTTCTGTAGTGAGATTTGCATAAATATTAGCGATCTGAACTATCAGAATCCCTAAAGTGTCTTTTACCCGCACAAAGGTTCTGCAATGAGATTTGTATAAATATTAGCGATCTGAACTATCAGAACCCCTAAAGTGTCTTCTACCCGCACAACGGTTCTTCAGTGAGATTTGCATAAATATTAGCGATCTGATCTATCAGATCCTCTAAAGTGTCTTCTACCCACGCAATGGTTCTGTAGTGAGATTTGCTTAAATATTAGCGACCAGAACTATCAGAACCCCTAAAATGTAAGCAACTCACCGACACAACTGTAGAGCGGTTAGGTAGTACTTGCGACTTGTTCAAAAAAACGTATGCAATCTAACCTGTGGTGCCTAGAAATCATCTGCATGTGTAGTTATTTAAACCAAGAAATCATTCTACCACCACTTCTCATTGGTGGTCCGATTATCAGTGTAAATGACTTCGATTACGTTTTATAACTTGCTACTGATCTCAGTAATTGAAATAATACAGGGAAAATGCATTAATAAAATGAACTCAATTACTCTAGATTTAGAGGAGTAAGCCGTATTTTTGCAAACGATTAAGTAAACAAGAAACAATTGGGAGGTTTACATGTACTGTATTTAAATTAGTGAATTTCTCTATACAGTTTGGTAGGCCTGTTTCTAGGTCGCTATGTAATTGATCCTTCTCACCTCTTGCCCCTCGTACTCTGAATACGTTTGCGGGTTGAATGCAAAATATTAATAAAAATTTTATTGGTTCTACGCCTCATTAACTACGATTATGCTTTTCAGAAACACCGCGATATTTCAAATGCCAGTAAATCTACCGACAGGAGGCAGGCCTCTTTGAACACATTCGAATACCACCGAATGGAGACGGGATCGAGCCCGTTATCCTGGATATAGTAGGTAAACGACTAAAGGACTGCGCCAATGAGATCAGCTTTGTTAATGCCACTGAGCTTGATAGCTGCAGTCGCTTAAGTGCAGTCAATATCCAGTATTCGGGTTCAGCCCTGAATAGGTTTTCCCGTGGTTTCTCATTTTCACACCAGCGGCTGGGGCTATGAATTCATTAAGGTCACGGCCGCATCCTTCCCACTCCCAGCCCATTCCTATTACATAGTCGCCATAAAACCTATCTGTGTCGGTGCGTCGTAAAAAACGTTGTAAAAAACTCTTAATACTTTTATCTTGTTTTTACAAGTTCGTGTACGTCGCACCTACACAAATAGGTCCTATGGCGACAATGGTATAGGACAGGGCTAGTAGGGGAAAGTAAACGACCATGGCCTTAATTAAGGTACGGCCTAAGAATTTGCCTGGTGTGAAAGTTGGAAACCGCAGAACACTATTTTCAGTGCTGCATACAATGGGGTTGGAATCCACTACCTCCCGAATGCAAGCTCACAGCTGTGCTCCCCTGACTGGTCGGAAAACTTGCTCGGATTTTTCCTGTTTAACGTCGCACTAATTCAGATAGGTTTTCGGCGACGACGAGGTAGGATAGGGATAGGAATTATGGTACAGCCCCAGCTCATCCTCTCCAGAACACAAATGGAAGCTTACAGCTACGCGGCAATTTTCTCGGGTTTGAGATGTTGTGTTGCAGTGTTTTGAACGTCTCTGTCATAAAGGTGCTCTTAAGGGAGTCCCGAGAGCAGACAATGCACCAAGAATTTCATCATCATTATCTAAATGTTTTGCTTTGTCGCTGCAACCATCAATCTCGTCTCTCTGCGATCTTTTTCATTTCTCCATAACCTTGGCATCCCATCATCTCAACTACCTCTTCAATGATCTTCTTACGTGGTTTCCCCCTTCCTTTCTTTCCCATCACCTTGCCTTAGAACAAGTTCTTTATGAAGTCATTATGCCGGAAAATGTAACCAAAAACTGATGCGTTTTTCCTGTTTATCGTTGTTATTAAATGTCTCTGGGTGTTTATTTCTCTACGCATTGCTTCATTAGTTTCCTTCTCAATCCAGCTAGCTGTTGCCATCTTCTTCCATAGCCTCTAGTTGTTTCACGTCCTCATGCTCACAGCCATATAGCAATAATATGGGTTCCTAAAAATCGCGAGCAAATCTGCTAACATATTCATGAGCATTTAAGTACTCTTGTGTCAAACGCAGTGGTTCCTTCATTTATTCTTGATCACAGATAAATATCCTGCTGTTACCCTTCAGGTGGGCCATCTCTCCCCTTCAGAGGGGGTATAAAAACGTAATTTAAACAAATGATATTGCCGGCTTAATGGTTTTACGTGGTTTGCAGCTCTACATTCAGGTGGCCGGCACTGGCAGTTGTCCTGAGTAAGCTTTCCAGTCGTTTTCCATTCTCGTGTATTAAGGCGAATGATGAGACACGTCCATTTTATAAGCCATGGTAGCCAACCCCCACACCTACACCGCGCCACAAATCACAACCGAACATTTGGCTGGGGTGAGCGAGGGCGTTACCCTGTAAAGATCCACCGTATCTCTCCAGTATCTTTGTTACTTCCTTTCTCAATCCGTTTACTCTCCAGGGTTGTTTCTTCCCTCGGACTCAACAACAGAACCAACCTCTACCGCCTCAAGGTCGGTGTCTTGGAGCATGAGACTTTGGGTCTGGAATACAACTGGGGAGGAGGACCAGTACATCACTCAGGCAGTCTCAGCTGCTATGCTGAACAGGGGCCTTTGGTGGGATGGGAGGATTGCAAGGGATAGACAAGAAAGAGGGAAGGAAGCGGCCTTACGTTAGGTACCAACGCGGCATTTGCCTTGACGAGAAGTGGGAAACCACGGACAACCACTTCGAGGGCGGCTGAGGTGAAAATGAACCGCCTCTCCACTCAGTTGAACTCCCGAGGCTGAGTACAACTTTTCAAATTTCGTGGCAGAGTCTGGAATCGAACCTGAGCCTCCGGGGGTGGCAGCTAATCATACTAACCACTACACCACAGAGGTGGCCCGTTCAGTATAAGGAATGACATCTTTTTAGTTACTTAGTTTTTTTATTTTTTATTTTTTATTAATTTAGGCTTTTAGTCTTATCGACCATGCAGCCAGCAACAATTTTGTATTTTTCTCATTATTAATTATGAAATGAACGTATGTTTAAGACGCACTCTATCAGCCAGCCTTTGAGACAGAGAAACTAATCAAACGAAGTTAAAGTTCCCAACCCGGTGGGGAATCGAACCCGCGGCACCCGAAGCCCAATGAACCAGACAGTTAGTTAGTTTTTTTGTTAGCTAAAAAATTGTGGTACTCAACTGTTCCACCATTATTTACTACCCAACTACACTCAGATATTCCACCATTGTTTCACCAGTAACATAGCGGAAGGGGAAGATACAGACAGTTTAATGAATTTGGCTCTAAAGCCGTATTATTACCTATTTTTCTTCGAACTCTGTGCATGAATTTGTGGACGGGTATTGACCTGCAGAGCGAGGCAGGAAGCGAAATGGGTGTGGTTCTAACCAGATTAGTCCAGATAAATTCCCTGAAAACAGGAATTTCCCATGTGAGTACTTCCCTTGATACAACATGCACAATACCCTCATCCCATTTCATTACTCATAGCATGGTTTCCACAGCTATCAGCACGTAGAGCACAAGTGTCATTACTTTTGAGGGATGTCATTGTTCTTCTTATTATTAGCCCACATGGTAGCTATGATCGTTAAAGCGACAAGTCTACATGCTCCGACACCGTGGTTGGCCGGTTCGAACCCCCTTGGTCGAAAACTTTTCACCGTCAGAATGTTGTCCGGCAGGGTAGGAGAGCCGGTTCCATGCAATTTATAATCACTAGATATTGTGCCAAAAGCCTATTATTATTATTATTATTATTATTATTATTATTATTATTATTATTATTATTATTATTATTATTATTATTTTGCTATATGATTTAAGTCGCACCGAAACTGTTAGGTCTTACGACGAATATGGAAAAGGGAAGGCCTAGGAATGTTACGGAATGGGCCGTGGCCTAAGTTAAGGTACAGCCACAGCAGTTGCCTGATGTGAAAATGGTAAACCACGGAAAACCATATTCAGGGTTGCCGATAATGGAGTTTGAACTCACTGTCTCCCGGATGCGAGCTCACAGCTGTGCGCCCCTAACCGCACGGCCAACTCGCCCTCTATTATTATTATTATTATTATTATTATTATTATTATTATTATTATTATTATTATTACCGTATTATTATTATTATTATTATTATTATTATTATTATTATTATTATTATTATATATCTTTTTTCTTAATCTATTTACCTTCCAGGGTTGTTTTTCCCTCGCACTCAAGGAGGGATCCCTCCTCTACCGCCTCAAGGGCAGTGCCCTGGAGCGTAAGACTTCGGGTCGGTAAGATACAACTGGGGTGGTGGACCAGTACTTCGACCGGGCGGCCTCACCTACTATGCTAAACAGGGTCCTTGTGGGGGGGGGAGATTCGTAGGCATCAACAAGGAAGAGGGCAGGAAGCGGCCGTCGCCTTAAGTTAGGAGATGAGGAAAACCACACGGAAAATCAATTCCAGGATGGGTGAGGAAGGAATCAAAACCCCTTCTCCTCGGTCGACCTCCTGAGGCTGAGTGGACCCCGTTGCAGCTCTCGAATCACGTTTCAAAATTCGTTGCAGAGCCGGGATGCGAAGCCGGACCTCCGGGGTTGGCTGCAAATCACACTAACCCCTACACAATAGAGGTGATTTATTATTATTATTATTATTATTATTATTATTATTATTATTAAAATCTTTCACCTATTTATTGGGATTGACAATGTGGATTTGGCCAAGTTTTATACCCGGATTCCCTTCCTAACGAAATGTTTTGTAAGTATGTCTTCACTATTGATTGGTAATATGCTGCGATTTACATGAAGAGAAATGTATTAAAACGACCATAAACACCCAGTCCCCAAGCCAGAGGAATTAAAGGTACGCAGCTGAAAATCGCAGCCCAGCGGGAATCAAATGTGAGTCCCTCTGAACCGAACACCAGTACACTGACCTCATACATTTATATTTATATTTTTGAAATTCTATATGTCAGAAAGGAACGTAACAAGTCATAGGTCTTTCTACCCTCGTATTGTCAAATAAATAAATAAATAAATAAATAAATAAATAAATAAATAAATAAATAAATAAATAAATAAATAAATAAATAAATACAGAAGTTATAAACTAATTTGTAGTTATTGCCTGCTATGTATCTTCTACTCTCCCAGGGTCCTTCACGGCCTGTTCATGGTTGACTTTGCTTTGGGTTAAATCAATAAAAAAGATATCATACTAGAATTGTCTTAATATGTGTGTAAAATTCGGATAATATCCCTGAATTTCTCTGCATTGTGTATAAGAGGAAATAAGTGACATTCACATTTACGATACTCACCTTGCTGGGGATCGAGTCACGCATCATTGGCTTGCTAGATTATTTTAAGACTCGATGTTGTCTTGTGCCTTTTTACTGGTATTACAAATGTACAAGCGTTTAACTGTTCTGTCGTAGCCTTCGATAACGTATTCAACAAATTTTAAAGCCTCAATATCCGCTACATTTACAGTGCACCACTGTTTAAGACAGAGTCATAAAAATGTCAGTAAATAAAGTTGCCAATAAACCGTTCTATGCACATTGTCTGTCGAATGAATGGTCTTTCTGTTCAATGGTTTATTCACTGTTATTGACTGAAACAGTCTCTGTAGCTTGCAGTTGGGGGTTGTACTGTATGGTAAGAGAGAAGTTGGCCGCCCATTCACGTTCTCCATATATTCAATATATCCATTAATAATGTGGACTCAGGCGAGGTCGCCTACTGCTTCATCTCAATGGAGATTACACTGCCAGGCTTACCAACTTCCTGAACTTTGATGCGTGAGAGCAGACTAAAGGGATGGTGTCTTGATGCTGTCCTTATGACATTGTGGTGTATAGGCCTCATTTACAGGTCGCAAGTGTCTATAGCATTGTTTCAATTATATTTTTGTAAGGGACATTTACATCATTTTTGCAATTATCTAAGGTGCTTAGGGGCTGAAACTGAACAAAAGAAATAAAGAGAGAATATGCTAAAATATTTGAATGGAACATATTTCAATTGAAAGGGTGAGTTAAAAAAGGAAAAGATTCCAGTCGCAGTAGGTAAGGATGTAAAGGAGAGGGCATATAAGTCCCCGGTAAGACCCCAACTAGATTATGGTTCCAGAGTATATAGGACCCTCAGCAGGATTACTTGATTCAAGAACTGGAAAAAATCCAAAGAAAAACAGCTCGATTTGTTATGGGTGATTTCCGACAAAAGAGTAGGGTTGCAAAAATGTTGCGAAGTTTGAGCTGGGAATACTTGGGAGAGAGGAGACGAGCTGCTCGACTAAGCGGTATGTTCCGAGCTGTCAGTGGTGAGATGGTGTGGAATGACATTTGTAGACGAATAAGTTTTAGTGGTGTGTTTAAAAGTAGGAAAGATCACAATATGAAAATAAAGTTGGAATTCAAGAAGACAAATTGGGGGCAAATAGAGGTTTATAGGAAGGGGAATTAGGGATTTG
This sequence comes from Anabrus simplex, assembly GCF_040414725.1. Taxonomy (NCBI): domain Eukaryota; kingdom Metazoa; phylum Arthropoda; class Insecta; order Orthoptera; family Tettigoniidae; genus Anabrus; species Anabrus simplex. The sequence continues at coordinate 1,769,169,555 of NC_090265.1, read as the reverse complement.
AATAACTTACTAACGGAGATGTTCAATCAATTTTTAATTTCTTTGTAAGCATTTAAGAAAAGGCTAGGAAAACAGCATATAGGGGATCTGCCACCTGGGCGACTGGCATAAATACAGATCAGGATTGATTGATTGATTGATTGATTGATTGATTGATTGATTGATTGATTGATTGATTGATTGATTGATTGATTGATTGATTGATTGATTGATTGATTGATTGATTGATTGATTGATTGATTGATTGATTGATTGATTGATTGATTGATTGATTGATTGATTGATTGATTGATTGATTCGGTAAACTAAAAAAACAATTACTCCAACTGAAAAATGTAACATTACATATTTGTTTGTATGTGTAAGAGCCACCAGACTGTAATATATATTACCAAGTAATATTAATGTTCTGGTTTCTGGCTCAGTTTAAAGACAATGGATTAGTTTTCTTTATCTCACCAGGTTTGGAAATTTGAAGAATCTACAAAAATCTAATTTAGCAATTTACGATACACCTACTCACTCTTCGAAGAACCAGATCTCTTTCTATACTGATTAATGGTTTAAATAGTGTTATTATCTTTCCTTATAATGATCACCACCATCATCAAGACAAACGACTCAACTATGGATATCTAAATCATAACTGAATTGTGAGATTGAAAAGGAAAAGATTCCACTGCAACATACCCTGGTTCCTCTATTTTGAAAATCACATAATTTGTATTTGTTTAAAATGAGCTGGCCACCTTTATTTGCAGTCCTATCCTTTTTTGCCTCTATAATAATTTTATCATATTCTAAAATAGCATTACAAAAGCTCCTATAGCGCTATAGAATTCTGTTCATTCTTTCCCTCGTTTCCACCTTCTGAAGCGACTGCGTATACGCTACATAATATCTACCTCAGTTTAATTTGACCATAATGTGTAATCCTTTTCTTTTTAATCCCACCCACTCAGTTAATATGTTTAACAAACGAACAAATATAAATGTCTATCAGAGATACACTATAACCTGAAAGTGCATTAAAAAATTAAAATTGCATTTTAACGAGGAATTCACTGTGCAAAATGACCGGCCCTGGCCTTCGTAATTTCCGTATACTGAAGCTCGTAACTAGTGCGAGAAATGTGCTTCATATTTTCAAGAGTTCATACCTCAAACTATTTCTACTGTATTATTGCATTTGATGGTATACATTGCACTGAATTTGTTCTCCCATATTCACGTTGATTCAAACATTGTCAGTATTTCGACGGCTATTTATGTGACAACCGGCAGTTTTCGGTGTTTTTTTCATTACATTTAGTTCTATCCGGAATGTTTCATAGTCAGCACATATCTTGACGAGCTCACTCACACCTTTAACTGAACAGGGATAATCTCACATTTCCAGCTTCAACTAATTTCATCAACGGGACACCAATTTTATAGTTCGTCGACGACCTGAAGCTTAACGTCAATCTGAAGTCAAACGCTTGTGAAGGAAGTGAAAAACATATGCTATTCTTCTTCTTCTTTCAAGAATCTTGAATGAAATCTAACAGTAGCATTTGTGCAGTTTCCTTTCAATTGTATTATTCAAACTGAGTTTTCTCTCATTTTTAATATATCTGTAGGTCGCATCAAGCCCGCGGGCGACCTGGTGAGATTGTCTGATCTATAGAAATAAGAAAGACAAATATCTCAGTATAATACAGGCTACTGGTCTGAAATCTGAACTCGTATTTATTTGGGTTCGTTTGGTCGGTTTCCTCCATTCCTTCAGAGTCGTTAGGAATTCGTCTAAATGTTGACGACGTCTAATGTTGCTTATATGCGTGTGGTTTTCGTGATTTTATGTTTAAATACAATTAAAAATTCCTCTGTAGATCAGAATTAGAGGATTCTAAGATAGCTAGTTCGTACACAAAGCAGGTAGTCGGATATTTGAAGATCTATTACACTCACGCTCAGGGGTAAATTATGCTCGTCCACAGGTCAATGAATAACCATTGAGGGCAACCATAAAGTAATAGTAATCATGGGCCTACTAAATGTCAGGGGACTGATTTCTTCTTACTTGAGTCACGTTCCTCATTTTCATATTTCTTATCTAACTCTCGTTATGTACTGTTGTTCTCTTCCAACTCCAACCTATTATATTTGTGAGATCTGAGGAATCTTTCATTTTCATGCCCATTTTATTTCTTTTTTCATTACCGTCATTTTAGAAGGATCAGACCTGATCCACTTGCTCCTGCAACCAGTGCTGAGGGTGGATATTATTCTCGTTGTACTTCCCCTTAAAAATAACGGCTAGTGAATCAACGTGCCGAGTTCACGTTATCATTTGTGTCTTCGTATAAGACAAAGTGGGCAACAGGATTTCTTGAGAGGGGCGCGATACGTGATATCTACATTGCATTGTTACTTGATCCTCACAATGTGTATGGCGGTGGGAGAATGCACATGGGATATCGCCTGCCTATCGCAAGAGCCGACCAAAAGGGACCACAGGTTCTCTTAACTTGGGAGAGTGGATTGGCGAATACGGATCTCTTAACAGAGTCCTGATATTGCTTCCACTAACTTGTGCCAGGCTCCTCACTTTCATCTATCCTATAAGACTTCCTTTGGTCAACAATTTCTTCTATTCCGACCCGACGTATAAGGTTTGTGAGACCTAGGGAGCCTTTTATTTTTGTTACATTTGTGGGAAACCTTGTCTTTCTTTGGCTGATAGCTTCATTTTACGAAGTGTCAGTACCCTTCCATTTTTAATGTTGAAATACATTCTTAGCAGACAAAATAAGGGTTCCCATGCTACAAACAAGCAAAATTAAGCAATTTCCTCAATTAAGCCGAAATTTGAAAGGCTGAAGGGTCCAGAAAGGTTTCAGATTGTGAATCTTGAATAGCTCACTCAAACTGAGCAAACTAATTTTGTAAATCACTTCCGGCTTAAATGCAGTTCCGCAAAAACAGCCTAAAGTCTCTTGTTCCTTTACTCGTCTGCTTTTTTATTCAAATCCTAGCCAAATTAACTTATTTACATAATTCTTTCTGTAATGTGCTCCTTGGTTCATTACCCTCAGGCGTTGTTTGATTGAAAAATGTAAACACTGAATGTAGTTATAAAGGCTTAAGTAAAACTCTGCACTGTCTCACATTAGCGCTCGTAGTGGTAGAAAAAGAGAGACTGCTAATCTATTCGACCGGATAACGATGATTAAGAAAAAGATTGTCATTTTTAGGAATAAATAAAGAATACATTCTCATATATTTTATATACGTAAAATCCGTAGCTCATGCCGATATGATATTTTCAACATTGTGCTGCTTGCCTGAAGGGCGAAAACAGTAGATTTTACACTCCGAATAATGCTAATAGGGAACGGTTGCCCAGTTGTGCGGCCGAGATTCGAATCCTGCACGGTGAACATGCGAGGATTTTTTGAACCTGGAATTCCCGTGGCTGTAATGATAATATACACAGCCATGTAATACTACATGTTTACTTTGTTTTTCTTTCCTCAGCGTGTTTGGTTGTTGAACAAGCCTACACGTTGTCGTATGAGCATTCTCGCGTGCCACTAAAGGAGAATGGAATTCTCTCCGTTCTTGGCCGTGTGTGCGGACGCATTGAGAGAATGTGATGAAGTGCCGCATGCCACGGTGTCGGAATAGTGATCGTGCTGTTCAAGCGAGCGCAAACTACTTCACTAGCGTTCACACACACAAAGAAGGGAGGCGTGGCATTCGGTATCGGTACAGCGATTGTGAATTGATTAGGCCTACACGAAAACTGTGCGTACATTCTCAGTCATCGCCGTATGTATCGAGACATACAGTCATTAAATTCGTTGACTGGCCACATAGTGCCCCTGCGGTGCACTACAGCGGATTGGTTAGTGTCGTGATAGTGCGTCGCTAGTCCCAGCAGGAGGTAGTTGAGTACAGTGTTATGAAGGGTAGTTCAGTGTGAGCGGCGGAACTTGCGAATGTCCTAGTTTCTTTAATGGGCTGTTTCAAGATCTACCAAAAATTTGGCAAATCCGCCAGAGAAACGATTGAGATAATGAAGGCGAAACCACTACGACGGAATGAGTCGCGAAAAGTCATGTCAAATAGTGCTTGAACTGTAGGCGCCATTGTAGGTGCTAGTCCACGAACTTATTGAGGGTAGTACGGAAGTGTATACTATGTTGCCTATATTGTAGGTGCCAGTCCAAGAACTGTTCGACAGTAGTACGCAGTTGTACTCTGTGTTGCCCACACTGTAGGCGCTAGTCCACGAACTTATTGACTGTAGCACGTAAGTGTACGCTGTGTAGCCTGTGCTGTAGATGCTAGTCCAAGAACTGTCCGACGGTAGTATGCAGTTGTACTCTGTGTTTCCCACACTGTAGGCGCAAGTCTACGAACTTATTGACTGTAGCACGTAAGTGTACGCTGTGTAGCCTGTACTGTAGATGCTAGTTCACGAACTTATTGACTGTTGCACGTAAGTAAACGCTGTGTTGCCTATACTGTAGGTGCTAGTTCACGAACTTATTGACTGCAGTACGTAATTGTACGTTGTGTTGCCTACATTGTAGGCGCCAGTCCTCGAACTTACTGACGGTAGTATGTAAGTTTACGCTGTGCTGCCTATACTGTAGGTGCTACTACACGAACTTATTGACTGCAGTACGTAAGTGTACACTGTGTTGTATACATTGTTGGCACCAGTCCACGAAACCTTTGACTGTAGTAGTATAACCCGTCTGGTGGATATGATCTTTTAAGGGGTCAAGTCTGTGTAGTGTGACAAGCTGGTTAGTGTGGACTCATGATCCCAAGTTCTCGGATTCAGATCTGGCTGAAGTTATCTCTTTCAGAAGGACGTTCAAATGTCGTGACGCTCCATGTTATTAGTGTTGAGATGTTAAAGATATCTGATGGAGGACTTAGTGTCAAGTGACAGAGTTAAATTAACTCAGCCATAGGCACCGTCGAGTAGAATATCACTTTCATTGCTAGATTGCAGCACAATCGGAATGTTGGAATTATTAGGCAGGCCGCCTCTATGGAACCTCGTCAGTAGATCTGCAACTCGGTAGCTGAGGTAATACAATTATTATTATTATTATTATTATTATTATTATTATTATTATTATTATTATTATTATTATTATTATTATTATTATTATTATTATTATTATTACCGGGTTTTAGTGGTAGGTAGAGGTGAAAGAAGGTGCGGGCGTGAACGGGTCTCAAACTACGGAATCAAAGTTAATGTAAAATTTAACAAAGTTATATTTTCTTTTTAAAATTACGAAATAACAAGCATTGCAGGTACAGAGTAGCAAGTCAACAAAATGTATGTACAATATTTACTAGATTTGGGCTCAGCGCCCTTGCTTCACAATTCGTGGGCAATCAGCCCAACCTTACTTCAAAATAAGTTTTACCAGAGGGGCAGAAAACCCCATTCATGTTCAGGAACATTTGCTCCAAATTACACTGAAAAGCCTCCACGAGGCATACAACACTCAATTTTCGAAGAAAGAGCCACTCGCTCTCAACTCTAAGCCTCTCAAAGGCCACACCAAACTCCACCTTCAAGTTGTCCTCACTGGACATAGACACAGGGGTAAAATACCCAACCTACTGAGGTCTATTAAATGAAAAGGGGTAATTACATGACCTCCAAAAATAACAATTTGAGAGGAGGCGATCTGCACTCCTAATACACTTTGTTTTAAAAAACCTAATCTGGCTCTAGGCCACTAATTCAAGGGCTAATCCCATACTACAGAGGTGACTTTAGAAAAGAACAATTTATTTTATGTTAACTAAGAATAGGTTGAGAAAAATAAGTTCACCTCAAAACAATATGATTGGGAACTCGAGAGGGTTAAGCACTCTCTATCCCGATATGCAGTTTAAAAGATAGAATAGATACCAGTTTCTTTACATTTTTAAGGAAGGTTACATAATGGAAAAACTTCGGACCCGCCCCGAGAGTTAAACTGCTGAGCAAGCAAGAAAAGAAGTAATTAATCGGCCATTACCTGGTTGTTGACTGTCGCCGAAGAAAGAGGCGCTTCCCGCCCCCTGCTATGTACTTTGCACACTGAAAGATGGAACAGAAGTGGCTCGGAGACCCTAAAATCAGCAGTTTATATCCTCTCGCGGAAGGTTCGAGGCGTTAGGGGAATGAAAACACCCTCCCACAAACTCTTTATTGGGTAGGATACAGCAACATATTCAAGTTGGGGGAAGATACCTCGGATTGGTCAGAAATTAATAAAAGAAATTCGGGATTAGTTAAGTACAAAACAAGGGGAAGGAGAGGGGTATACAGCCAACTTAAACAATAACAGAAGGAAATTTAACAAGAAACAAACTTTTGAAATAAAAATTTCTCCAAAAAAAACAGTTCTTTCACTCCGCACTAGGGTGCACTATAGTTGATCTTCAGTAGTGTCCTCTAGAAGGGAAAGTTCACACTTCTTACTACAAGCAAAACAAAATACGTCGAAAATGACACAGTTCAAAAACTCTAAAATTTTCAGGTAGTGACATCTTCTGAGAAACTTGAAAATTAATACCGTCAATAAAGTTCAGACTTCCTCCAGCAGAGGAGTTTCAACTGGCGCAACTTTTAAATTAGCGGCGTGGAGGTGTACCGCCCGGTACAGACCTCCCCCCCCAAAAGTTCCTCCAGGGGTGACACATGAAATTTGTTTGAAAACAAGGTCCAAGTTTTGATGTAGATATGGAGATTAATTGCCGAAAAATTTATAAGATTCTCTTAATGTGGTTTGATTCAGTCTCAAAATTTTGTTGTTGCAGGTGAAGTAAAGTCTTTATGGTTGAAGAAGTTGAATTCAGAAGATAAACTTTTAATACTTGAAAGTGAAGAAAAATTTTGCAAGGTCCACCAAATATTGCTGTTGAATTCCCAAGTGTAGTCATTGCTTATAGTAACTGTTCATGTAGTTGATGTTGATTAAGTTGGATGGCCAGACCGGCCGTTGCAGCTTGCGTCCAAAGGAGGCTGCTCGGACCCCTCAAGTACCCTGAGATACCGCTCGCCCGCACTATGAGGGGAGCAGTGGTGTTGAAGCACGCCGCGCCCGCGGTGAACATATACAGGCTGCGGGCAAGTAGCAGGTCGTGCGCCGCACATCAGCCTTGGCCGGGAGGAGAGCTCCGGCTCGCCGTGCACATGTCGTCCTCGCTGGGGTCGAGGGGGCCCTTCCTCTAGCCCAGTCGCGGCACGGCGCCACGCGGCTGCGGGGGCACTGAAACATTAAAACTAGGCGGCAGAATTGTTGGACCATCATCTTTTTTGAGGGCACAGGCTTGGTGGAGAGGTTGAGGGGCCAGCGGCGTGCAGATATCCATGGCATTTAATATAAGCAAGCCACAGTGTGTATAGCAGGAGACGGGAGCGTGGTAATGGCCGTGGTAAGGACAGAATGGCAGTTTAACGGTGCGGGGAGGGTTTACAAAAATACTTACATATGAAACTAAATTTTATAGAAGGGGCAGAAAGCCTTAAAAGTGAAACTCAAAAAATATAACCTTCATATTCCTTTCAAATTATATGAAGCAAGTTGACACAAAATTTACACTGGTTTCACCTGTGACAGGTGAACCCTAAATATCCTCTCGGTGGCTGGATTACTTAATAACAACGTAACCGGCGTAAGAAAATCGAGAATGATACAAGGCCCATGAAATCTGGGGGCAAGCTTGCCCGCGGGAACAAAGTTCTTGACCATAACTTGGTCACCTACTTTCAAAGGGGTGGGTCTCCGTCCACGATCATACCTTTCCCTAACCTTTTCATGAGACACTTTAAGATTGGCTTTAGCCTTCTTCCAAAGATCTTTAATGTTGTTCGGATCTATTGTCTCGGGTAGAATGTCACTCAGAGACCAGAGGTTAGAGAGCGGCGTGTTGGGAACAAACTTGAACATCAAAGAAGCTGAAGTAAACTTGTGAGATTCATGAACCGCCGAATTCAAAGCAAAAGCTAACCAATGCAGGGACGTGTCCCACCTGGAATGATCTTCATGATGATAGGCAATAAGCGCGGACCTGAGATTACGGTTAACCCGTTCAGCCAGAGATGGTTGAGGGTAATAAGCAGAAGTAGTTACATGAGAGATGGACAAGTCGAAACAGAATTTACGAAAAAGATTAGATGTGAACGCCTTAGCATTATCAGACACAATATATTGGCACGGACCAAAAGAGGCAAAAATAGAATTTAAGCAAGTAATGGTAGACTGAGCGGTAGCCAGCTTAGTCGGAAATAACCAGGAAAATCTAGTAAAGCCATCTACGCATACAAAGATGAACTTGTTGGCATTTCCCTTAGACTGGGGGAAGGGTCCTACATAATCAATATACAGGCGTTCCATGGGGCGCGACGCTTGATGCGAAGACAAAAGGCCTACCTTGGTGGACATGGTGGGTTTACAGAGCAAACAGGGTTTGCAAGCCTTCACTAGTTCACGGATTTCACCGTCCATACCTTTCCAGATGAACATTTCACGAATCTTCTCACGAGTTTTAAAGATTCCAAGATGCCCTCCTAATGGGGTCTCATGATAATACTTGAAGATCATAGGTACAAGAACAGCTGGAACAACAACTTTCATCATCTTATCATGCCTCGAGGGGCAACATAGAACACCATTCCTCAGAACATAAGGGACGACATGTTCCCCAGAAGAAAGGGTTTCCATTATCGGAGCCAGCGTCGGATCTTCACGTTGGTATTTCTCGATATCCCTAAAGAGCATGGGAGCATCTGTTAAGATGGCATTAACATCAGATAGTATGGACTCGGAAGGTGATGAACTGCCGACCGGTTCATGGGTCTCGACGTCGTTAGAAAACATACGGCTGAGTCCATCAGCAACAAAATTTTCGGTACCTTTGATATGCCGACATCGAATTGGAAGGCAGAAATACGGATGGCCCAACGGGCTATACGACCAGTACGACGCGGCCTACCTAAGACCCAGCTTAAGGCTTGATTATCTGTCTCCAGGTCGAATTTGACATGTTCCAGATAGAGACGGAACTTTTCTAAGGCGAATAAGACTGCCAAACCTTCGAGCTCATAGATGGAATACTTGGCTTCTTGAGCCGATAGAGTCCTAGATGCATAGGCGATGGGTCGCCTCCCTAGTTCAGTCTCTTGAAGAAGGACTGCCGCTACTGCTGACGACGACGCGTCGGTTTGGACGATGAATTTCTTCGAGAAATCAGGCATAGCAAGTACAGGGGCATTACAGAGAGCTAATTTAAGATCTTCAAAAGCGGCTTGTTGAGAAGGTCCCCACTCGAATTTGATGCCTTTCCTACGAAGAAGGTTTAAAGGTGCCGCTCTATTAGCGAAGTTAGGAATAAACTTCCTGAAGAAATTCACCATACCTATGAACCTGGCGATACCTTTAATGTCCTTGGGAGGTTTAAAATCACGGATGGCCTGTGTTCTAGAATGATCGACTGCTACACCATCAGGTGACACAATATGCCCTAGGAATGACATAGAGGGCTTAGCAAAGGCAACCTTGGACAACTTGACAGTTAATCCAGCCTTACGAAGGCGATCGAGAACTTCTCGCAGATGATCTAGATGTTCTTCAAAAGTCTCTGAAAATACGACGACATCGTCCAAGTAGTGATATAAGTACTCAAATTTGATGTCGGAGAAGACCCTATCTAGTAGCCTAGTGAGTACAGCTGCTCCCGTGGGGAGCCCGAAAGGCACGCGGTTGTATTCGTATAAGTTCCAGACCGTGGCAAACGCTGTGAGGTGTTTAGACTCTTCGGCAAGGGGAATTTGATTATAGGCCTGATTCAGGTCCAAGATAGTAAAGAACTTGGCCTTACGGAACCATGAAAAACAAGAATGAAGGTCGGGAAGGGGCACAGATTGTAACACCACCTTCCGATTGAGAGCCCTATAATCAATGACAGGCCTGAAGCCTCCTTGGGGTTTCGGGACTAGAAAAATAGGCGAAGAATACGCCGACTTAGAGGGCCTAATAATACCATCCTTCAACATTTGATCGATGATTTCTTTCAATGCCTTCATTTTAGGTGGAGATAGCCTATATGGTGGAAAACGGACAGGAATCGAATCCGTGACCTCAATTTTGTATTCAATAAGGTCAGTAACACCAAGAGTATCAGAGAACACCTCTGGAAATGACTGACATAATTTACGAATACTATCAGCCTGCTCCTCAGGTAGATGTCTAAGGTCTAACAACATCTCATCCTGGGTAGGCGAAATAGATGAACATGATACAGAATTACACTTTAACAAGGGAATTTTACAATAGGACGCAAACTTGAATGTGCACGACCTACTCTGGAGATCGAGCACAAGACCAGTGTGAGAAATGAAGTCCGCTCCCAGTATGATGGGGCAAGACAAGTGCTTAGCCACAAACAGTTTGATTTTCCATGTAAATTTAAAAATACGAATTTTGGCATTTACAGAACCTAGAATTTCTAATGGGGATGAATTAGCCGAAACATATTGAACAGGAGATGAATCATAGTCAGGTAATTTACAAACAGACTTAAATTTTGAATACCATAGGTCCGAAATAATTGAACAAACACTGCCTGAATCTAATAGAGCTTTTATAGGCTCGTTATTTAACTCAATCTTAAGAAAAGGAACAGGTGCGGGGGTATCCGCCGCAATCCTAAGACATTCTTTAGGGCATTCAAAAGATGAATTTGAAGACTGATCGTTCCCTGAATTCACGACCTTTTTGTCAGGGGCTGAGCCTTGGGAAGCAGAATTAGTCGACTCAGCCGAAGCCGCTAGTCACATTTTATTATTGGCATTGGTGGAATTTGCACCAGAAGTTGAGCAGGAGGGGGTGCTATTTGAGTTTGGGCAATTCTTGGCGATATGTGAGAAAGCCCCACATTTAAAACAGCCTTGTGATGAACCAGCCCCATTCCTTGTCCCACTCGACTTGATCAGTGGACACTTATTGCGAAGATGGTCAGGCGACCCGCAAGCATAACATTTACGGGAATTGACTGGTCGGCGAGGTGGAGGCCGAGGATTACTAAAAGAAGGAGGGGGTTCTTTCGCGACACGCAAAGAATCGGCGTATCTAACTCCTTCCGCTGAGACGGCCAATGCTTCAAGTTCAGAGAAAGTTTGCGGGCACGCCGCGAAACACAAATATGACCTATAGGGTGGTGAGATACCTTCCACAATGGCTTGTACAATCTGATCCTCAGGGAAGTGAAGAGCAAACACCCTAGTATAAAACTTAATGTCCTGTATGAAATCAGCCAAGTTTTCATCCAAGCGTTGTACACGGTAATAGTACTTCTGAATCAGAGATGACCTCGCGCGGGCGGGAATAAAATTTGCCAGCAAGTGTGCATGAAAATCTTCAATAGATGACTGTTCAGCTATGGCTCTTACTATTTTGTCAGAGAGAATACCAATTGCATAAGGATAGATAATTTGCAAAATTTGACATGGAGAAAGAGAAAACACAAGGGCATGATCCTGAAATTCAACTAGAAATCTTAAAAATGAAATTACGTCACTGGTGGTATTAACGGAAAACTTAGAGATACCTCTGAGCAACATTGCCAATGGATGAGGCAAGCTGCTAAACCCTGGTGACATAGTAGGTAAAGGTTTCAATGGCAAGGAAGTTAATTCAGAACGTACATTATTTAATGAGTTACGGCGTTCAGACTCGTCCAGTGGGGCAGAGGTTGTTTGAGCAGCAATGGTTTTCCTATTTGCTTCTCCCTTAGGAGGCTCTTCCTTACTACCTACATTCACGGTGGTGGGTGGATCGCTTTTGGGAGGAACCTCCCCCGTTAACAATTGAGTGACCTTGCTAGACAATTCCGAAATATTTTCAAGTAGCGTACTAGCTTCCTTCTTCTGAACGTCATTCAGCTTTAGAGACAACAGATCGTTAACTCTATTTGAGAAATGATATAGCCTGGCTTGCACACGCTTAATTTGATTAGGAGAAGGATCATTTTCATCAAAAAAACTAACTACAGAGGCTAGCCCAGTAATATTCTCGACGATCGTGGAAAGAGAGTCGTCAATTTCTTTCTCTCCCAAGGTGGGGATGGAAATAGGCAACTCAAGGGACTCTCTAAGCTTGTTTGTGTCTATCGCAACCGTGCCTCCAGATTGCACATTTCTAATAGTCAATTCATAGATTAACTCCTCCTTGCGCAAATAGTTAAGATGGAGAACATCGCGAGGGCCGGGCATGATGACAGAACAATTTTGAAAAAAAAATCAAAAAATTCCAGCAACTGAGAAAATTGTTAGAGTTCGGAACAAAACAATGTTTAGCCGTCAAAAGGGGCTAAATTGAGACCCATTCAACCACGCTCTGCTACCACTTGTTACCGGGTTTTATTGGTAGGTAGAGGTGAAAGAAGGTGCGGGCATGAACGGGTCTCAAACTACGGAATCAAAGTTAATGTAAAATTTAACAAGGTTATATTTTCTTTTTAAAATGACGAAATAACAAGCATTGCAGGTACAGAGTAGCAAGTCAACAAAATATATGTACAATATTTACTAGATTTGGGCTCAGCGCCCTTGCTTCACAATTCGTGGGCAATCAGCCCAACCTTACTTCAAAATAAGTTTTACCAGAGGGGCAGAAAACCCCATTCATGTTCAGGAACATTTGCTCCAAATTACACTGAAAAGCCTCCACGAGGCATACAACACTCAATTTTCGAAAAAAGAGCCACTCGCTCTCAACTCTAAGCCTCTCAAAGGCCACACCAAACTCCACCTTCAAGTTGTCCTCACTGGACATAGACACAGGGGTAAAATACCCAACCTACTGAGGTCTATTAAATGAAAAGGGGTAATTACATGACCTCCAAAATAACAATTTGAGAGGAGGCGATCTGCACTCCTAATACACTTTGTTTTTAAAAACCTAATCTGGCTCTAGGCCACTAATGCAAGGGCTAATCCCATACTACAGAGGTGACTTTAGAAAAGAACAATTTATTTTATGTTAACTAAGAATAGGTTGAGAAAAATAAGTTCACCTCAAAACAATATGATTGGGAACTCGAGAGGGTTAAGCACTCTCTATCCCGATATGCAGTTTAAAAGATAGAATAGATACCAGTTTCTTTACATTTTTAAGGAAGGTTACATAATGAAAAAACTTCGGACCCGCCCCGAGAGTTAAACTGCTGAGCAAGCAAGAAAAGAAGTAATTAATCGGCCATTACCTGGTTGTTGACTGTCGCCGAAGAAAGAGGCGCTTCCCGCCCCCTGCTATGTACTTTGCACACTGAAAGATGGAACAGAAGTGGCTCGGAGACCCTAAAATCAGCAGTTTATATCCTCTCGCGGAAGGTTCGAGGCGTTAGGGGAATGAAAACACCCTCCCACAAACTCTTTATTGGGTAGGATACAGCAACATATTCAAGTTGGGGGAAGATACCTCGGATTGGTCAGAAATTAATAAAAGAAATTCGGGATTGGTTAAGTACAAAACAAGGGGAAGGAGAGGGGTATACAGCCAACTTAAACAATAACAGAAGGAAATTTAACAAGAAACAAACTTTTGAAATAAAAATTTCTCCAAAAAAACAGTTCTTTCACTCCGCACTAGGGTGCACTATAGTTGATCTTCAGTAGTGTCCTCTAGAAGAGAAAGTTTACACTTCTTACTACAAGCAAAACAAAATACGTCGAAAATGACACAGTTCAAAAACTCTAAAATTTTCAGGTAGTGACATCTTCTGAAAAACTTGAAAATTAATACCGTCAATAAAGTTCAGACTTCCTCCAGCAGAGGAGTTTCAACTGGCGCAACTTTTAAATTAGCGGCGTGGAGGTGTACCGCCCGGTACAATTATTATTATTATTATTATTATTATTATTATTATTATTATTATTAATAATAATAATAATAATAATAATAATATTTCGAAGCTCATATCATTCTTCAGTAATCCCACTGGTGACCTGCTGAGCCTAGCTCAGATGAAGTTTTTTTTCAGGGTTTTCTCCCTTAGCCTTTGGTGTCCATCATTTCAACATACAAGGCAGCAGGTTGTACTCATATTCCTCCCTGAATACATGGCTGCCTCTTACGCCATCTCCACCGTACCTAAGTCCACCTTCACCACTGTGGATGTAGTTGAGGTCTTCACTCGTAATCCTGAGCTGGGACCCTTACCAGATGTTAAACACCGGGTCAGTGTGCTCTGGGTTTCACGTAGGCAGGGGCGCCACTCCCTGGGTAGGACTGCCTCCGAAAAGGGTCCCTACCTGCTTCCTTCTACCTGTTACCTTAGGTCTCAAAATCAGCAAAACGAAGACAGTTGGCTTGGTGATGAGTAGAAACTCTCCAACCGTTCATCTAAGAATTGGAGATGAGGACATGGATATTGTAGACAACTTCCAGTATTTCGGTAGCGTTTTGTCATCAGAAAATAACATACATCAAGAGATTAGCAACAGAATACAAAAAGCTTACAAATTCTATCACGCTGTACATCAAATACTTTGGGATGGAACATTTCCGTTAGATTCCATGATCAGCTTGTACAAAATATATCTAGTACCTATATTGACGTATGGAATGGAAGTAGCAACACTTACTGAACCAACAAAGAGTCGTATTTGGGCAACAGAAATGAAGTTCCTCCGTTCTTATCAACAAAACACAAAAATGGATAAAATAAAGAATGTGGATAACCGGCAACAGATTGGATTGGATAAAAGCTTGCTGGAGACTCTAGAAGTGAAGAGAGTGCAATGGTATGGTCGCATGAAAAGAACGGATTCTCACAGGACTCCTCGAACATACTTTGACCACAATATTCCTAGGAAGAAACCCAGAGGAAGATCTCGCGATGTTTGGTGAAAACAGATATTGAAGGACCTGGAAATTAGAGATGTGAAACTGCGTCGCATATATGAGCAGCATATGTGGATGGATAGGACAGACTGGAGGTGGCTCGTACACAGCCGCACCCGGCTTGCTGGAGCGAAGAAATGATGATAATGATTATTATTTCGAATATTAATACAGAAATTATAAAGATGATTTTGAAGACTTTGAATTGGTGAAAGGAGAATAATTTGACGGGAATAACAGATAGAATCGTAGGACACATCTTAAGACACCAAGGACTTGTTCAGGTAGTTATGGAGGGAAGATCAGGCGTTAAGAACAGAAGGGGTATGAATACGACAAACAGATTAGAGTAACTGTAGGATGTCGTAGGAACCTAGAAATGAAAAAGGTAGCATAGGATAGGGTGGCATGGGTCGCTGCATCGAACCAGTCTATGAATTGATGACCCTAACAACAACAAAATTATTATCATTAAAGATTACAATAGCAGCGTCCAAATTCATATCGTCGCAAATTTCTCTCTAATGCTCTGCTATAAAAACACACTTCTGTCACTCGCATCGTTTTTACACCAAATAGGAATTGAATACGCCATTCTCTGTGTCAATTGCCTCATAAAAGATAAATATGCAACCCATTGCGATTGTTAGGTTCACGGTTTTTATTTTCACTCTTTCTTTTATTTTTCATCTCGTATTCGTTTTGTGAGCAGTAATTGCCTTTTCCTGCTCCCGGCCCTTTCATCCCGGGATAAAAGATTGCCTCTTATACGTTGTATACGTGCGAGTGAAGAATGGCAGATAAATGTTGTTCTTCGAATATGAGAAAATACCTCGAAAAGGGGAAATACAAACTAAAATTGAATTCCATTTACTTCTCCCTCCGACCCTCATCACCCCTCTGTCCGCTCTTCTTGTGTAGGTGTCTAGGGAGGAAAAGAAGGAGGGGAAATATTTAAAGTTCGGAATCGGTTTTCTTTGCTGCATTGCTCACGGTGAGTAGCTGATCCCAAAGGGCGGAAATATTGTCAGAGAGTCAATGTGTTCAGGCGATAAATAGGAATTTCAGTCACTGTTAACAATTTGGAGATATTGTACAGCCTAGAGTCGAAAGGTGATGAGATTAATGCCATTGGAAATTTACACATTGTACTAATCAACTAGTTGTACCTTCTTTTTTTTCTATTACTTAATAATAATAATAATAATAATAATAATAATAATAATAATAATAATAATAATAATAATAATAATAGTAATAATAATAATAATAATAATAATAATAATAATAATAAATAATAATAATAATTTGTAATGTACCTCCACACAAAATAAATTCGGCCCCGCAGTGTTCGATTCCCGCCCAAGCCAGGGATTGTTAGCTATATCTGAGGGCTAGTTCGAGGCCCATTCAGCCTACGTAATTACAGTTGAGGAGCTATCTGACGGTGAGATGGTCTCGGTCTAGAAAACCAAGAATAACGGCCGAGAGGATTCATCGTGCTGACCACACGACACCTCGTAACCTGCAGACCGTCGGCTGAGCACCGTCGCCTGGTACGCCAAGGCCCTTCGGGCTTGTAGCGACATAGGGTTTGGTTTGAGTTTAGTACATCTGGTGTGCCGCAAGGCTCCAATTCAGGACCTCTTCTCTTCACAATATTTATTAATGACTTACCAAATTTGATCACGACTCAATATGTCTAAGGTATGTCGACGGTGTCAAATTGTACATAAATGTCACCAATTATTATTATTATTATTATTATTATTATTATTATTATTATTATTATTATTATTATTATTATTATTATTATTATTATTATTATTATTATTATTATTATTATTATTATTATTATACCTGGAGGTACACCCCAACTCCGCTCATTTTAATAAGCGCCTTAAGGAACGCTATCTCTCTAACAAAACGTGAAACTGCTACTGCATGACGTTGGGACATTAATGAGAAGATGCCACTACTGAATAACTGAGAAGTTCGTCATTTCTAAGAGTCCTAAACTTATTGGATTTGTTTTGTTTTGATTTGACGTACATCAAGAAGTTTGAACTTTTCTCCATAGAGGTCTCTACAAAACTGAGTTCACGCACTCTGGTGCAAAGTGGAATAATCTGTTATTGAAAGAAATTTTGTGTTTGTAGGTTTTCTTAAGTAAATTAATTTTTTTTTAAATATATATTTCAAGGTTTGCAACACTTCCTTCTCTTCCCGCCAGCTTTGGTGTCTGGCCAATAAAATTTTTCTGTAATTTATTTTCAGCCTATCGCAGGCTTCTTGATGGGTTTTGAGTGCAACTTTTGATTCTGCCAATAAAATTGAGAGGGTGTGCCCGGATTAGTCCAGAACCCTCTAGAACCGTCCCCTCGCGTATATAAGCTGCGGCCTTTCAGGCTACCTTGTCTTTTGATCTCCGAATTTCTGAGTGTGTGTGTGTGTGTGTGTGAGTGTGTGCGTGTCAAGTCAGGAGGCGGAGCGCCTCATTCTTCGCCAGGCAGTTCAACCGTCAAGATAATGGCCACCTGTCTTATTCATCCGTAGCTACCACCGCATACTTACACGAGCGCAAGGTTCTAAACTTTAGCTGTGTAACCATTTCATTCTGAAACGTAATAGTCTTCTTTCTAACGTGAACTTCATAAAAGTCTTTAAGTGTAAATCGTGGATAGAGAGTGTGTTACCCTCTCGAGTTCCCCTTCAGTTTATTGTGAGGTGACTACGATTTTGTAACTGTTTCTCTTTTCCATAAAGCATTAAATTAACCTCCATTCGAGTCACCTCAGTAGCTTGGGATTAGCCCCTGTGTTATCGGGTCCAGATCCCAATTAGGGTTTTATACTGAATTTTCTAGGAGTGCAAGTGTACGCCTCCATTCACTTTGTGTTCGGGCCAGTAATCTATCCTGTTCTCTTTCCACGAATGCCCAGTAGGTTGGGGAATAGATGCCCCTGTAATTGTAAATTGTGTCCATATAGGCCAGAGATTGTAAGGTTTTGTATAAAGTTGCCTTGAGCAGGCTGTAATAAACTGGTTATTGTTGGAGAGCATGTAAGCTCTTTTCTAAGTTTACTGTAATATTGAGGGGTGTTTTTGGAAGGCCATAAATTGTTACTCTTGGAGCCAAGTGCTCGTGAACACTGTGTATTGGGAGATATCTCTCCTTATCTGACTAATGCAACATTTGCGAATGGTTAAATTCGAGATTGAAGCTCAAGACTTATATCTCTATTGCTATTTTCTACCTGATTACCAGTACCTGAAACAAAAATCCTTGGTTAAGTTTGAGACTCTGAAAGAAATATAACCTTATTTTTTAAGTTAAATTTGTCTTTGATATAGTAGATAGACCCATTCCACACAGCACCTTCTCTCACCTCATTCTGCTCCACGGAAACTCCGTAACAATTATTATTATTATTATTATTATTATTATTATTATTATTATTATTATTATTATTATTATTATTATTATTATTATTATTCTAACGCTTATCCCACACCTGTAGGGTCGCGGGTGCGAACTGTGTCGCACATGTGGATTTGGCCATGTTTTACGGCCGGATGCCCTTCCTGACGCCAACCCTATGTGAAGGGATGTAATCATTATTGCGTGTTTCTGTGGTGGTTGGTAGTGTAGAGTGTTGTGTGAATATGAAGAGGAAAGTGTTGGGACAAACACAAACACCCAGTCCCCGGGCTAGAAGAATTAATCAGAGACGATTAAAATCCCCGACCAGGCCGGGAATCGAACCCGGGACCCTCTGAACCGAAGGCCAGTACGCTGACCGCTCAGCCAACGAGTCGGACATTATTATTATTATTATTATTATTATTATTATTATTTTTTCTTTAAGCCCATTCATGCCTGGTGTGAAAATGGGAAACTACGGAAAACCATCTTCATGGCTGCCGACCGTGGGGTTCGAACCCACTATCTAATGGATGCGAGTTCACAGCTGGGCGGCCCTAACCGCACGGCAACTCGCCCGGTCATTTAACTAACATGGGATCACTACAATAAACGAATAATCTCAAGTAATGCTAAACTGGAATATTACAAAACAGACATTCTATCAGGAGCTCTCTATATATAAGAAACCTTAACTTTAGGAGGTAATTCTAAAATTGCAGATATTGGAAAGCAAGAACGTAACATTCTTAGGAAAATGTTCAACCCTATTCAGGAAAATGGAATTTTGATCAAAAGGCGAACTGCAGATATATATATATAGTTTCAGTGAAACTGTACGGAGGAGACGTTTGAAAATTTTGGGGCACATCTTCAGGGTGGATAAAAATAGACTCAAGAACAGATTATTCATTGTAATAAATTCCCAAAGCAGGAGAATGAATTGGCTGAGGAAACAAGAGAGGGCCTGAATTAATTGAACATCAGGGTAGACATCATAAGGGATCGCCAAGCTTTTAGGATCTTAGTAAATAAACACACATTTGTGATCAAAACCAGCAGCAGGACTGGTAAACAGTGGCCAGAAGAATGGAAGTGGCAACACAGTGACTTCGTGAAGAGAATTTAGAACAATAGGAAAGCGAAAGTAATAATATTAATAATTTTATGTTCCACTAAAAACTTTTTTACGTTTTTCGAGGACGCCGACATACCGGAATTTGTCTTACAGTTCTTTTACGTGCCAGTAAATCTACCGATACGTAGCTGACGTACTTGCACACCTTCAAATTCCAGTGGAGTGAGCCACGATAGAACCTGCCAATTTGGGTTCAAAGAGTCAGCGCTTTAACCGTCTGAGCCTCTCATCCTGGTTTCTTCTTCTTCTGCTCCTCCTCCTTGTGCCTTATTCGTTCAGGACGTTGGCGATCATTAAGGCGATTCAGACTTGCTGGTGGTGTTTCGCAGAAGTTCTGCCGAAGACGTTTGGTACCATTCTCTCAGGTCTTCTACGCCTCATTACGGATTGCCTCAAACCTTACCTTAGGAACAGAAAGTGCTTCAGAGGCAGGAAAGAAGAAGCAACAGGTGGGCCCTAAACATCCACTGTATGACCATCAACCAACCATACCCAGACTTCGATCCCGACATACATCCCGGTAAGAAACAACACCCATGCGAAGAAGCGAGGAAGCTTGAAGGCTTCAGTAATTGAGAGCGGAGCACCAGTTTTCCACTGTTCCACTGAAGGGAGAGCTACCACCGGAACACAATTTGCCTGTCTCTGTATGGAAGACTTTAAATCAGCCCCGCAAAGTGGTTTCATAATGCAAAACTCGTTTCTAGAGATGAGGGATGCTCCTGGAAGGAGCTGATTTTAAATGACTTACCAACTAGATTATGTGTTCCTGTGAGATGATACAGGACACCCAGCATTTATTATCTTGTATAAATCTAGGACAGCCTCGCACGAAGGAAGATGGGAAGGCAGTCTACGTGGACATCGTGTAAAGTAAGTAGCTCTCTTCCTGAACATGTTCCCCTATATGACACGCTGCAGTATTCCATACTCTTCCTCATTACCAGTGTATTTCAACTTTGTTTGCTTGATCGTGTTGCCCATGGCAGAAAACACCCACGGTATCCCCTGTATGACGTAAGACCTAACTAAAAGGGGGACCAAACTTAAATGTGTGGATTGGCGACTACGGTCCTCATGATGTACTCCCCATAGGTACTGAAGCGCATGTGTGAGAGTATACATCCTTGACGGCCACCTTTCTGCATTTTCCCCAACAGTTTGCCATTTATTTTGAGCGTACCTGAGTCGGCTACATACAAGATCCTTATCAACCAAACCAAGTGAGCTGGAAATGGGTGTTCCAAAACAACTTGCCATATTTTTTACTACTTAATACAATCACAGGCCTTTCGAACTTAATTACTCTTGCTCCTTTTGCACTAAATATACTTTGTTTAAGAAAACGACTAATGACATCTTACATTCTATTCTTCTTCTTAGTTCGTTATGCCCGCTTACAGAGCGCGTTGGAACTTGTTAGCTTGATGGTGGTTTTCCTTTCTTCTCCTCCCAAAATCTCTTCATGAACTCGCTACGCTTTTTCTTGCGTTCTTCCGTCCATTGTTTTCCTGTGGTTCTTTTACCCTTTTCCGTAAACGTGTGCTTTGCAACCAGATTCCCAAAATCCTTGCGATCCCTGATGATATCTTCTGTGATGTTCATTTCTTTTAAGTCCAGCTTTATTTACTCAAACCAGGTTATTTTTGCCTGCTTTGAATTAATTATACCAAGCAGTTTTTCTGCGTCTCTAGTGTCGTCGATTCTACAGATGTGGCTATAGAATTTCAGTCGTCTCCTGCGTACGGTATCGGTGAACTTGTCGATTGCTTTGTACAAATCTACACTTTTCCTTTTGATCCATATACAATTTACATGAACGGGGCCATATATTTTCCTAAGAATTTTTCGTTCTTGTTTTTCAATTTCATCAATTTTAGAGTGGCCTCCTAGGGATATGGTTTCTGAGGCATAGAAGGCTTTCGGAAGAACAACAGTCTTGTAATGCCGGAAGTTTTTCATTTCGTGACATCACACTTTTATTGTAGTGGTTCCATGTTATTCTGTATGCTTTCAGGAGTTTGGTGGCTCTTTCTAAATTAGCTTTCCTGTCCAATACGGATGGTACAATGATTTCTCCTAGATATTTGAAGGAAGGGACCTGTGTGATTATTCCATAATTTGTCTGTAGTGGGGATCTTTGGGTATTCTGGTGTCCATTAGCCATGATATGCGTCTTCCCATACGATATTTGGAGGCTTGTCTTTGATGCTATCTCATGTAACTTCTCTATGGCATACCTGGTTTCTTCACTAGTCTTGGTAAAAATAGCTAGATCATCAGCAAAAGCTAGACACTTCACGTTAATTCTCTGTCTCCGAGTACCAATGTTTATACCTTCGATATATTTTCCCCATTCCCTGATGACTTTGTCTAACACTAAGTTAAAAAGGATTGAGGAGAGGCCATCTCCTTCTCGAACTCCTGTATGCACCTCAAAAGGCTCGGATAGTTCACCTAGAAACTTCACTTGAGATGTTGTGTCTGTGAGAGTCTGGAGGATTAATTCTGTGATCTTCTTGTCCACATTGAGCTCTTCTAGGATGTCAACAACAGTTTGTCTGTCGATAGAGTCATACGCCTTCTTAAAGTCCACAGAGGTGACAAATGTGGTGGTACTCCGGCGTGTCCTTAATATTATTTCAGACTCCAAATTTGCTCAGAACACGATCTACCTTTTCTGAAGCCAGCTTGGTATCGAATGATCTGTTTGTTGTTCTACTCTGTTTAATAGCGCTTTAGATAGAACCTTGTATATAACTGGTAAAAGGGATATGCCTCTGTAGTTGTTGGGGTCCATTCGATCGTCTTATGTAACGGATGGATAATGGCATTCTTGCAGTCCTTCGGAATCATCATACTCTACCATATTTCTGTTAAGAGTGTATGAATTCTTCCGATGAGGTCATCTCCCCCTATTTTCAACATCTCTGCAGTTAATGCCATTGTTCCCAGGGGCTTTATTATTTTTGAGCGATTGGATTATCTTTTCTATTTCTTGAGTTGTTGGGGGCTGTGAGTCTGGGTTTGGTGGAGGTTTTTCGAACTGTAGTCTTTCAATTGGTGGATTGCAGTTCAGTAAATTTTGGAAATAGTCAGCCAGTATCTTGCTATTCTCTTTACTGTTTGTCTCTAGTGATCCATTAGGTCGACGAAAACTTAATGTTGGTGGTTTTTACCCTGATAAGTCCTCACGAAATGTCTTGTAGAAACTCCGAGTGTTGTTTTTCGGGAAAACCTGTTCTGTCTCTGCGAGTCTGTTTTTCTCCTATGTACGTTTTTCACGGCGGATTGTTTTTGAGGTCAGTTTTTGAGTCTTAAGGAAATTCTGCCACTTGTAGACTGTTCTATGTCCATTCCATTGATTCCATGCTTTGATTCTGTCATTGATAGCTTCATCACAGATTGTGTTCCACCATCTGTGTTTACGATTCCTGGGTGGCTGTCCGAATTTCATTGCTGATGACTGTAAAGTGTTGCGAATGTCTGGCCATACCTTAGGATCTTGGTCTTGATTGTGTATGTCACGTATGAAAACGTCAGCGATCTTCCTCAGGCAGTTCGGATCCACTCTTAGAAATCGGTTGCCTTTAGGTCTGGATCTGTTTGGTTGGAACCTAACCTTGATTTGCGTAAGGTAGTGATCCGAATCGACAACTCCCTTCCGTACTTTAACATTCTGAATCTCAAGCATATTCTTTACGGAAATAGCAACATGATCAATCTGAAATTCCCCTAGTAATGGGTTAGGTGATCTCCAAGTTTTCTTTTTATGTAAAGGTCTCATAAATTGCGTGGACATGAGTCTCAGCATGAATGATGTACAAAAGCTTTTTATACGTTCTCCATTCTTATTAGTCCGCCGATGTGCAGAATGAAGTCCTACGATTGATCTGTATTTATTCTCTCTGCCAACCTGTGCACTGAAATCCCCTAATAAGATTTTAACGTGATGTTTAGGAAACTTGCTAGTCGTTTCTTCAAGCAGTTCCCAAAAGGCTTCTACTTTCTGAGGATTTTTCTTATTGTCTATGTTAGTGGGGGCAGGGGCATTTATCAAGGCATATGCTTTGTTGCTTGATTTCACTGTATGCACCGAGATTCTTTCACGTGGTGATGTAAAGTCGATGACTGAATCCAAGATGGTTTTCCTTACTGCAAAAGCCGTCCCAAGTATTGATAAATTCCCTTTAAATTTATGGCTGGTTTACCCTTAAATATCCTGAAGTTTTCAGTGTCAAAGTGGTTCTCATCTCGGAATCTGGTTACTTGAATCGCTAGGATTTGAATATCAAATTTTTCCAGGGCGTCAGTCAGTTGTTTAAGCTTTCCCGTTTTCAGCAGGGTGTTGATGTTTTTAGTACCAAGGAGGTTTCTTTTTTTGGGGCGAAGGGATTTTGAGAAGCTCCGATCCTTCTCTGAAGCATGATGTTCCCGATCCCCCAGAATCCGCCGATCGGGAGGAACCGGACCAGCGTCCGGGGCCTGGGGCAGTTACATTGGTAGCGTGGTAATCTTTTGGGAAAGATCACGAAAATACAACTCGATGTTCGTCGCTGTGGGTAGGCATTCCCTCATAACCCAAAAGGTTATGGTTTTCCCGCCAATACTCGGGTGGCTGATTGCAGTGGTTTCCCACTGGGCGATAGGGTCGCCACAACCCTACGCCGCTTACATTCTATTATTATTATTATTATTATTATTATTATTATTATTATTATTATTATTATTATTATTATTATTATTATTATTATTCAGGAAGGGGGCCCACATTTCGCCACCTTAACAGATATATACGTAGAAATTCAGCAATATTATGAGTAAGGCTAGAAATTGATATAAACTATTTATTACTGAATACATTCTCCACACACGGGCAAGTTACAAGTTGCTTTACGTCGCACCGACACAGATAGTTACGACGAGACAGGAAAGGGCTAGGAGTTGCAAGGAAGCGGTCGTGGCTTTGATTAACGTACAGCCACAGCATTTGCCTGGTATGAAAATGGAAAATCACGATAACCATCTTCAGGGCTGCCGACAGTGGGTTTCGAACCCATTATCTCCCAAATACTGGATACTGGCAACACTTAAACGACTGCAGATATCTAGCTCGGTCAAACTGGCCGTTAAAGTGAAAATATTATAACGTAAGGTAATCAAATTTGACATAAACACTACAAACACCAAACTACCAAAAATGTGTTCGTAATTTCGTCCCCCACCAAATTTATGAAATGTACAATTAATTGTAATATATGTTTCCTTACTAACCTTACCAAACACTCTCTATATAATGAATTACCTGAAGGCCGTTTACGAACAACGTTTTCTTGATATTCTTTTTAACACAGTCTTTCAGCGTTGCTCGTGGGATGTTAAACGCTATACTTGCACGTTTGTAAGCCATTATTTTGTCCCTCACTACCTTAATAGCTTTTTCATAGCCTCCTTGCCCCACCGCTTGCATATTTCCATCTGAAAATAATAATAAACTTAATAAATAAAAATGAAATGAAGGAGGACGAAATTACGAACATTCCCTGATTTTTTATAATGGCCGCTACAGTAACTCACGCCAAGCACCTCACTGAAGCAATTACACGCCAGGAACTACACAACACGACTCAACACAGATCAGTGCTCACTCTAGGAATAACAGGTTCTAATTTGAATGCTGCACTAACTCAGCTCAGCATGAAAAATGAATACTCCTTGTACATGGAAACTAAACGTGGTGCACACAGCCAACTCTCATAACGAGAGAACGGGATGAGGCTACGCGTGTACGGGCGGCCTAGGTACCAACCGTGCAAACTGGAAAATCCCTAAGGGGACGAAATTAGGTGTCGGGACGGAACTTGGCACCTACCTACCTAATTATTAATATTGCTGTTGTTATTTATTTATTTATTTATTTATTTATTTATTTATTTATTTATTTATTTATTTATTTATTTATTTATTTATTTATTTATTTATTTAATTTATTTATTTATTTATTTATTTATTTATTTATTACGTTTTACTTATCAAATCACAAACTAACCAGGAATCTATTGGTTGTTGTATTGCAAAGCCTTAGCCTAATTAATGTCATCGAGAAAACAATGAATGTGTCACTAGATTTTTTTTTACACACCAGAGTCGTACAACATGGAATGTTGAATGGATTTTTCCTTCCCATTCAAAACTCTGACAACCTCTACGCGGTTAGACCCTGCGATCATGGAATGCGAAAGCTGAAATTCTACCGTAGGAGTCTTATGTGACCAATGAATAGCGATAAAAATTGAACGCCTCCAAATACCTCCTATTATATTAGTATGATGGTTGGAAGAAGTAATAAATAATCAAGGCAGGGAAGAGTAAAGAAATGAACAAGAAACATACCTCTGCTTGTACAGACCACAAGGGCTCTTGCGAAAGTAGAAGGTAAAAGCATCCACGATTCATGTCCTGGGTAGAAAGTCAATTAGAGTAGTTAGCTCTATATGCTCCCGCCTTTGCTCCCAAGTATTAACCACGTGCTCATTTCTGTTGCAGGCTAAGTGAAACCCATGGTCATGTGCCTCTCCAGAAGTTTAATTCTTGTTTCTATCTTTCCTAACCGCGAATTGAATCCGCGTCATTTCCAGTCATACAGCACCCGATCGAAGTAATAATAATAATAATAATAATAATAATAATAATAATAATAATAATAATAATAATAATAATAATAATAAGGTAAGGGTGTATTCTGCCCGAAGGCAGGTCCGAACCTCCGCAGAAGTGTTCCTGAATCGGAGTTTACTTGCGGTAGTGTGGCCAGTTCCTTTCCGGTCCTCCATTCCCTTACCACCCCACCAACAACCCATCCAACTCCTGACCACGCCCAATGTTGCTTAACTTCGGAGATCTCACGGGATCAGGTGTTTCAACACGGCTACGGCCGTTGTTAATAATAATAATAATAATAATAATAATAATAATAATAATAATAATTCTTTGTCATTTGGGCCTAATGAAGACCACGGGGCTCATATCATCTCGTCACTTGGGCCTTCTGTTTCCTCCTCTTCCAAAATCCCTTCATTTTCTGGCTCCTCTGAGCCAGCTTTCTTTCCTCCCTCCACACAGGTCTGATGGCCCCGGTGTTCTACTTGTAAGTGACGTTGGAAAATTTCTCCGCTAGATAACTTGCCGAAACTGTCGCTGGTATCCCCAGTTGTACCGACTTGACCGAAGAGGTCCACTTGTTCCTGGATACCTTCCCTCTACCTGCCACAGGAAAGATACTGTTAGTAAGTCTGCAGGGGTTCATGCGGGTTAGGTGCCCATAGAAGACCACGTGCCTTTTTTTATACAAATTACGATGTCTTTCTGATATTTGTATACCCAGTAATAATAATAATAATAATAATAATAATAATAATAATAATAATAATAATAATAATAATAATAATAATAATAATAATAATAATAATAATAATAATAATAATAATAATTTCAAGAAAATGGTTTGGAAAATTCCGCTGTAGAAGAAAGGATACACAAGATGAAAAGAGCATACGATATAATCAAGAATATCTACAACAAAAAATGTTTATCTAAAAACCTCAAAATACAACACTACAACACAGTAGTCAAACCGGGATTCCTACACGCGAGTGAATGTCTAGTACTGAATTACAAGCTTAATAAATTAGAAACACGGATAATACTCGTACGGCTCAGAGTCCTACTCGTTGGCTGAATGGTCAGCGTACTGGCGTTCGGTTCAGAGAGTCCCGAGTTCGATTCCCGGCCAGGTCGGGGATTTTAATCGCTTCTGATTAATTTTTCTGGCTCTGAGACTGGGTCTTTGTGTCTGTCCCAATTCTGTCCCCTTCATATTCACACAACACACTACACTACCATCCACCACAGAAACACGCAATAGTTATTACATCCCTCCATATCGGGTTGGCGTCAGGAACGGCATCCGGCCGTAAATCAGGGCCAAATCCACATGTGCGGCGCAGTTCGCACCCGCAAACCTTCAGGTGTGAGAAAAGCGGTACGAAAACAATAAGAAGAAGAAGAAGACTCGGTCCGCTAAGAACTACAGAACTCTGGAAAGCAAGTAGTAAAGATAAAATATACCGGAAAATAGAAAACACAACAGAAACAATGCGGAAGAGGAGGTTGATATTTTTGGACATTTATAGAGAATGGATGACAAGAGGATAACCAAACAGATCTTCAAATATCTTTGGAACCAGAAGACAACAACAACAACCGGAATTCATGAAGTCAAGAAAGGTTTGGAAAGAACCAACATAAGGGAAGAAGAAGAAGAAGACGCAACAGAGAGAGAGAACTTTGGGATAAAAGTGTTAAAAATGAAAGGATTCTAACGTCGGGAGGGAAAGAAAACAGGCTCGAAATGGTCTGAGGGGACGAAAATGGAGACATAGTGAGGCGATGAAGGCGTATTGGAGGAGGAAGGAGGAACAACAAAGGATGAAGAACTGAAATTGTCACGTGGTCCCTGGAACATCCTAATAGAGAAAGAAGATTAACAATAAAACGAAATCCTAGAATACACTGTAGAGTTGATTTACTCTGTTTACATGCAAGGACCTAGGTTCCATTCCTCGTCAGGATGCCGAAAACGTTAGAACCGAGAATTGAATGTAGGATGTATTCTTTGATGCCGATGACGACTGAAAGACCTTCGGGGACAGAAAACTGCCGCAATGTGTTCTTCGTAAGGCAGAACAGCGGTCTCATAACTCAGTCTGAAGTAGTTCACATTTGTGATTCCCTAACCGATAACAAGGGTAAAGAAAAGCAGTTTGAAAGAGATGTGTTTTGTTAAAAAAAAAAAAAGTCATTCTGAAGTTGGTAAATTTGAAGACAAATATATCAGATGACTTAAAGTTCTGTGTTGGAAGTTGTAAAAATATATTGTTATTCTTCTTGTGTGTGGCTGCAGTCTAAGCCACTTCCCTCCTGAAATAGCAGGGCGTGGAAGTTGATGTGCTGTTCACCGGAATATAGTTCGTACTCACAACTTCAATTCCTCTTCGGAAACGCAGTAAGAGCACGTCAAAGATCAATAAAGTCTGACTGCTTGCAGACAGGTGAGTAATATCTCTCTTTTCATCTCTCCATCGTCTTTTCTTTCCCCCGGTAGTTTTCGTTTACTTAAGAGGCCTGTTTACAGGCGGACAGTAATTTAGTGGAAACTACATTGTTAATTTAGTTTTAAGTGACTTGCAGCGTGTGAATTACGACTTTAGGTAACAATTTTTCCAAATGGGATAGAATCCAGTGTATTTTCCTTTCAAGTAGACCTCCCACAAGACACGCGCGTACCCATCGGAGTAGTGAGGATAGCGCAGTACTGTACTTGCTACTTACTACGTGCGAACAAGCGCATTTTAGTCAAGTTCATAAATTGTGCGTGAAGCTTCGCAGTGGATCGCCGTTGTGAGTTCGTTTTTCTTTTGATCGCTCGTTGTAACTGCTGAGAACGATAGCTACCTGGACAGAAGGTGACACTCTAAAATTTGTTAGCGAATACGTTTAGCACGAGTATCTTTAGACTACTAAAATGCACTGTACATCTCTCTTTTGTATCAAGGTTCAAACTGTACGCAGTAACTCATTAAATGATGTTGTTTTCAATCATATGAAGCCGCAATTTCCCCTAAGGGTAAAGCACGCTCAAAATGCATGTGTGAGATATATTTGCATTTTAACAAAATATTACCACGTGTCACCATCTTTCCTAGAACTAGAGTGGTCGCGACTCCATGTTCATAGTAACCATCATACTTTGCGTCTCCTCCATCGAGTTCTTACTATATCTTACCTTTCTTCGCGTTTCCATTACTTCTCAAATGTTCATAACAGAGATACAAGAGCTCAAACATCAAACCTGCGCGTCATTCCTTACCATCCAACTGCCGCATTTAACAACCGTTTACCGGATGACGTCAGAGAACACCAACCACAGGGTCATTTCAAAGATCGTTAAGAGGTAGAGCAGGACACGAGTGAATTGTGCTATTCTGAGCTTTCATTTATCGTGCTAATACAGTATCATTACTTATTATTATTATTGTACCGGGAGGTACACCCCAACGCCGCGCATTTAAATCTTGCGCCTAAAGGAATAATAATGTTATTTGCTTTACGTCCCACTAACTACTTTTTAAGGTCTTCGGAGACGCCGAGGTGCCGGAATTTAGTCCCGCAGGAGTTCTTTAACGTGCCAGTAAATCTACCGACACGGGGCTGTCGTATTTGAGCACCTTCAAATACTACCGGACTGAGCCAGAATCGAACCTGCCAAGTTGGGGTTAGAAGGCCAGCGCCTTAACCGTCTGAGACACTCAGCCCGGCTTGCGCCTAAAAGAACTCCTCTACAGGAGAAACAGTGAACTTGAAACTAGACCTACTTAAACTTTTACTCAGAAGATGTCACTACAATAATTTGACGTAATTTCGATATTGTGAAGTTTCCAGTACTGTGTGAATTTCTACTTGTTTTGTTTGCCCTTCATCAAGAAGTTTGATCTTTCTTCAACAGATGTCACTACAAAAGCTATGATCATGCACCCTGGTGCGAAGTGGATGAACTTTGATTTAAAGCAGTTTTATATTCATCAGGTTTTTTTCACTAATTAATGTTCCTTATTTTTGGGTTGGCAATATGTATCTTTTCTTTCCACCAGTTTTGAATTTAGCCAATCACGAATTTCTGTAATTAATTTTCCGCCTATCACAGGCTTCTGTCTCAATTTTGAGTGTAACTTTTAAACTCAGCAATAAAGGGAGAGGGCGTGGCTGGTTTATTTATGAAAGGTCTCGAACTTTCCCCGAGGGTTTATAAAGTGCGGATTTTCACGTCTCTTGGCCAATTGATCGTCGTCTAACTTAGTGGGTGTGTCAAGCAGGAGGCGGGAGGCGCCTTTTCATGAGGCAGCAGTACACCGATAAGGTAACAGCCAATTAACATCTTTATTTCTTGCTAGCCCTGCAGTTTAACCGGAGGGAGAGGTCCGAAACTTTAACTATGTTACTTACTTTTCTAAAAGTGTAACTTCCGCCGGCTTATGTAATAACTCCATAAAATCTTTCACTGTAAACCGGGGATAGAGAGTGATGTACCCTCTCGAGCTCCCCTTCATATTGCTTTGAGGTGACTACGTTTTGTAACTGGTTTTCTTCCTTTCCGTAAAGTGTTAAATTATTCTTTTACGAGTCATCTCCATAGTTTGGGAATAGCCCCTGTTCCATCGGCCTAGCGCCCTTTAGGTTTTAAGAATTCATATTTAGGAGTGCAAGTACACGCCTCCATTCAATTTGTGTTTCGGGCCATTTACGTAACCTGTTCTTTTCCGCTACGGCCCAATAGGTTGGGTACTAGATACCCCTGTTTCAAATTTGTAAGTTGTGCCTTGATAGCAAGTGATTGTAATTTTCTGATATCGCCTTGAATAGGCTTGGAAAACGGAGAGCTCGTTAGCACTTTTCAAGTGTTGTAAAAGTGCCTCTAGGGGGCTTGATATTGTAAATTACGGAGCTAGTGCTCCATGTATTAGAGGATTTCTGCCCTTGTGTAAAATTGTGCTCTTTTGTAAATTTGAGCTAGGAGCTCTGTTTACACCCCAATCTTGTATTTCCCAGAATTGTTTATTGCCACTGGTACCTGTTACATTTTTTTTTTAATTCTAAAGAAATATAACCCTTGTTAAAGTTTTCAATTAAGTCGTGACATTGTAGTTAGACCCATTCACCCTGGCACCTTCTTTTACCTCTGCTGGTCCACGGGTAGCCCCGTAACAATTATTATTATTATTATTATTGCTGTTATATGTATGTCTCACTCGGGTGGAATTTTATTTCAGTTATATATATTTTGATTAATTGTGCTTTGTCTAGTAATAATTACAATAGTAGTAATTCGGACTCTGATGTATACTGATTGCTTTAGTGCATGAGAATACCCTATGACCTTAACTATGCATATATCTATCTAAATGTTACTTCGGACATTCGCAAAGTTAACAAATATTCCTGTCGATCTTCCTCGGCTAATTCCTTAAAGGGAATTGTACTTGCTCCGAAATTATTCCCTCTGGGTATCCATTTTCTCTCCCATTCCCTTTTTTCTCCTAACTTTGGTCACCTGATCCTCAACTTCCTCTAAAATTGTTATGTGACGTGCAACGAATAACGGCATTAAGAGGTTGATGGCCGTTCTATCCAGCTGACGTCTCAAGAACGACTGAATCACCTAACTTGAGTGATAAATGGTCATTTCACACTTTACTAAACACTGTCCACGTGTAAACCAGCCATTACTCCTGATGGGACCAGAGATCTTATTTGTTGATAATGATGCTTGTTGTTTAAAGGGGCCTAACATCGAGGTCATCGTCCCGATCTTATTTGTTTAACAAGGAATTTTAGGCTTACGTAGGACACATCTATCAAGGCGCAAAGTGATGAGTACATTGAACAGTGCTTATTGAAGTGTACAGTTCAGTAGAAGCTTGATTTAACACGGTTGTCCGGCTTTACCTCTCGTTATAGCTTAACCGCGATAAATGGAAAATGATAAATGGGAAAAGTATAGCAGGCTACAAGATAATAAAATTTTATGAAAGACGCTGCACATTCTACATTCCATTCTTCACACGATCGATAATGTTCAATTTATCGCCCTTCTTTTCTTTGTGACATCACAGCACATTCACCGAACTCAAGGACGCGCATTTGACGGGTAGTCCTAAGGGACCGTCTTTTCATATTCCGCCCTAGCTGACCTACAGACAGTAATACCCCTCTGAAAATCAGTTATTAGTTGCAATTTAGCTTTACATCGCACTGGCACAGATGGCAACGGTGGTAATAAAGCCCTAGGAGAGGGAAGGAAGCGGCCTTGGCCTTAATTAAGGTAAATCCCTAGAGTTTCTCTGGTGTGAAATAGGAAAAAAGCGGAAAACCATATTCAGGGCTGTCGACAATGGGGTTCGAACCCACTATCTCTCGGATAAAAGCTCACAGCTGCGCGACCCTAACCGCACGGCCAACTCGCCCGGCAAGTTATTTCTAGAGCTAGGAATTTTAGATGCTGCACCTTAATTCTCTTTCGCTATTAAATATCACATGCAAGTAACATAGTTTTGCATATCACAAAAGGACGTTTGAAGCCTTACATTAGATATCAGCTCCCATCACTACAGGCTGCCTTTGTCAAAGGTGGAGGAACTAGCGAATAGATTCAAAATCTATGTCAGTTGGTTGAAAAGGCACCTGAATTCAACATTCCTTTGTTTCTGTGCTTCATTGACTACCAAAAGGCCTTTGATTGCGTTTTGTGGCCGAAGTTATGGTGTGTTCTAGAGGAAATGGGAATTCCATCTCATTTCACTTATAAAAGGCTTATACGATAACAACTTGGCCAAAATCAGAGTTGATGGTGATCTGTCATCAAGTTTCAAAGTCTCCAAAGGTGAGAGACAAGGATACTTCTTATCACCTCAACTTTTTTTTGCTATTTGCTTTACGTCGCACCGACACAGATAGGTCTTATGGCGACGTTGGGATAGGAAAGGACTAGGAATGTGGTCTTAATTAAGGCCCGGTGTGAATATGGGAAACCACGGAAAACCATCTTCAGGGCTGTCAACAGTGGGGTTCGAACCCAGTATCTCCCGTATGCCAGCTCACAGCTGCGCGCCCCTGACCGCATGGCCAACTGACCCGGTCCTCAATTGTTTAACATCTATGGTGAATGTATCATGAGGCATGCCCTCGACAGTTGGCAAGGAGGATTTTCGACTGGTGGGAAGATAATTATTAACCTCCGTTTTTGCGAACGGCACCACACTTGTAGCCAGCAGTGTATATGAGCTTGTCGAGATAATGGATCGTGTACAACAGGAATGTCACAAACTTGGCATGGAAATTAATTGGAGCAAGACAAAACTAATGATTGTCAACAAAGGCGCAGATATTCAGATGTCACAGCACCTGAACAATATCCAAAGTGTCTGTCAGTTTCCTTATCTTGGTTCAATAATCGAGGATAAAAGTAGCTGCGAAAAAGAAATCAAACGTCGCATCATTCTAGGACGTACAGCTATGGAAAAATTAAAGAAGATCTGGCAAGATAGAGCAATATCTATGAATACGAAGGAAAGATTAGTCCATTCGCTTGTGTTCTCGATCTTCCTGTGTGGATGCGGAACTTGGATCATAAAAGCTAAAGACAGGAACCGAATCAACGCCTTTGAAATGTGGTGTTGGATAAGGATGCTGTGAATAACGTGGACAGCCAGGTGAACAAATGATTCTGTCATCTGGGAAACTGGAATACAAGAAAGTCTATTGCCAAGTTGTGTACAAAAGAATCCTGCAACTCTTTGGCCACAGTATGAGAAGAGAGGATGACAACCTGGAAAAATTAATTATCCAAGGAAAAGTTTCTGGTACAAGGACACGAGGACGGGTCACACGGTTGATCAAGTAAGAGAGATCATGGAGAATTATTGCTGTCCGGAAAACGCAAGTTCGTACAGAATAGTATCAGCTTGTAAAAGATACAACAATGTCAATGGGTCACGATACTCAGTCATGTGTGGAACGACTGGAGAGAGAGACAGAAATACCAAAATTAGCTTGTCTCTCAAAGAAAACATAAAATGAACACCTCTAACTGTGTTTTAGTAGCACTTTTTTGCACCTCTTCTCAATGCTAGCACCTTCTTGCACATTTTGTTAATGTCAGCACATGTTGGCTCATTTGCCGCATTTTATTCCTAAAGAAATTAAACAAGAAATGCCGAACATTTCGTCTGTAAAACTTGGTTCTGTGTAGTTCCCAAATTCGTCGGTAGAATCGTCGACTCCCTATACTGCACTGATTGAGAGCTTAAGTACAAACCTGGTGATTGTTTAACTATTAGCTTGCCACTTTTGATCAGCTACTTACCTGTCAGCCTTATTATTATTATTATCATTATTATTATTATTATTATTATTATTATTATTATTATTATTATTATTATTATTATCATCATCATCATCATCATCATCATCATCATCATCATCATCTGTTTACCCTCCAGGTTCGGTTTTCCCTCGGACTCAGCGAGGGATACCACCTCTACCGCCTCAAGGGCAGTGTCCTGGAGCTTCAGACTCTTGGTCGGGGGATACAACTGGGGAGAATGACCAGTACCTCGCCCAGGCGGCCTCACCTGCTATGCTGAACAGGGGCCTTGCGGGGGATGGGGAAGATTGGAAGGAATAGACAAGGAAGAGGGAAGGAAGCGGCCGTGGCCTTAAGTTAGGTACCATCCCGGCATTTGCCTGGAGTAGAAATGGGAAACCACGGAAAACCACTTCCAGGATGGCTGAGGTGGGAATCGAACCCACCTCTACTCAGTTGACCTCCCGAGGCTGAGTGGACCCCGTTCCAGCCCTCGTACCACTTTTCAAATTTCGTGGCAGAGCCGGGAATCGAACCCGGACCTCCGGGGGTGGCAGCTAATCACGCTAACCACTACACCACAGAGGCGGATTATTATTATTATTATTATTATTATTATTATTATTATTATTATTATTATTATTATTATTATTATTGCGTAGGTGACGGTTCAGAATTTACTTTGACTGTGTGCGGTATCTGTCATTGTCCTCTTAGCTTATTGCGCTATTTGCTTTTACTGGAGTATCAGTATCAAGTATACTTAAATAAACACCGAGAAAATACGTGATAGTGGTAAACAGTTCAGCGCTGATGACATTCAGAGCGACGGATCAGTTCTGAAGTGCAATGTTTGCGATATGTCAATAACAATTGATGCCCAAAAAAGGACTAACATTATCATGTTATGCAGCACATAGCTAGGGCAAAACATGTGAAAAATAAAGAGGCTAACTTATATGAAATTTCTTACATGGGCTGTTGGGGTCGATGTGAAGGAAGCACTGGATGGTATTGCAAACCAGATACTAGACCAAGGCTTAGCCAAAAACCTTGATGTTAAGGAAGTTGCAACTAACAGGCATTTAATATCGAGTGCAAACAAATTATGCAACTATTGTGTCTGTTGACGTTGAGCTTAACTTTTGTATGTATAAGTATTTACTTAGTGAACGGAGATGTAATCTCAGTGAAAATAACACTGAAATGTTAAGTGTTATCGGTTTTGACAGTTTTCTGACGTGTGATTTTAATCACATTATGTTCTGTGACTTGTTTTAGGAAGATTTTTAATACTTTATAACATGAGTGAATTTTGTGTCCCTTTATATGATGCAAAATTGGTTTTGGTGATGTTTGTATGAATATTGACATATAATACTTCCACCGTTATTGCACCTTTTTCGACTAAATTAAAGTACCTTCTTTACACCTTTTTTAACCCAAATTTTGCACCTAAAATTCCTAGCTGTAGTTATTTTTTTGCTAGTTCCTTTACGTCGCACCGACACAGATAGGTCTTATGGCAACGATGGGACAGGAAAGGGATAGGAGTGGGAAGGAAGCAGCCGTGGCCTTAATCAAGGTACAGTCCCAGCATTTGCCTGGTGTGAAAATGGGAAATCATGGAAAACCATTTTCAGGGCTGCCGACAGTGGAGTTCGAACTTACTATCTCCCGAATACTGGATACTGGCCGCACTTAAGCGACTGCAGCTATCGAGGTCGGTGCTCTAGATATTAGACAACCCATTCATCATCCCGGATATGTTTAAGTAGAAAGTTCGGCGGTGGTAAGCCAGCTAAGTGCATCAGTATCAATAAACGCGCTTCATCGTCCGGCTCCATGAATAAATGGTTGGCGTGCTGGCCTTTGGTCACAGAGGCCACGGGTTCGATTCCAGGCTGTGTGTGTGTGTGTGTGTGTGTGTGTGTGTGTGTGTGTGTGTGTGTGTGTGTGTGTGTGTGTGTGCGTGAGTGAGTGTGTCGTCTTCATTATCATTTTATCCTCATCACGACGTTTAGGTCACCAACGGGAGTCAAATCAAAATACTTGCTCCTGGCGAGCAGGACATGTAATCGGACATTCCAGGCACTAAAATCCATACGCCATTTCAGTTCTTCCATCGCGCCCCTTCCATTATTTCTCCATAAAATAAAAGACGATTTTCATCATAGCCTGTTTTTCTCTCTGAGCCACACACACCATACTGGTTATTCTCTGTTTGGAAGGCCTTCTTCCTTTTAATGTTATGAAAAAAGAAAAATTAAGCAATTTCTTCAATTGTGCAGAAAATTGAAGTGCTAAAGGGCCCAGAAAAGTTTCAAATTACGAGTCTTGAAAAGCAAATTTTGAAAATCACCTCCGACCTAATAAAAAGCCTGAAATCGATTGTTTCTTTACTCGATTTATTTTTTACTCGAATCCTAGCCAAATTAACTTTTTACATAATTGTTTCTGTAATTTGTTCCTTGGTCCAATACCCTCAGGATTCTTTTATTATTTTGAAAAATATACTCACCGAATGTACTCATAATGGCTTAAGCGACACTCTGCATTGACTCAGTAGTGGTAGAAAAAGGTGAACTGATAATCTAATCGACCGGATAACGATGATTAAGGAAATGATTTTAAGTTTTAGGAATAAATAAAGAATATATTCTCCTATTTTCTTATATTTTATTTATCTAAATTCGTAGCTCATATCCCTAGGATGTTTTCAATATTGAGTTGCTTGCCTGAAGGGCCAAAACTGTGGATTTTTAATACTTCTTGGATAATTTTGCAGAAATAGGATAAGAACTTTTAAGAAACTGCCTTATAAAGCCGGCCAAAAAACGTAAAAGTGAAAACTTGGTTCCTTGAGTCACTGTTCAATATTTCAACCAAAGAACCCATTTTCCAACTGACTACTGGAACAGAGCTCTGAGACATTATTTTAAAATGCACCTGTACATCTCCCACTCATTTGGAAACTCATTTGTCCTTTACGTAAACTTGGCAGTCAGACTGAGGTGTGAGGACTAACGCGAGATACTTAATCACAAATAATTAACGTCTCTTGTATTTACAGTGCAGAAGCAATTTATCTTACAGGCCATGTTTATGACTAGAAGATTTATGTGGAGAGCGCGTGTTGTCGTTAGGAAGGACATCAAGTTGGCAACCGTTTAATATTCCATAAGAATAGCAACGAGGAAGATATACAGGGTGTTGGGAAGCAACGTGAGCGTTAGAGGGTTGGCATTACTGATAAATAATGGAAAATAAATGATTTCTCGGGTCATATTCATTTTTTGAGGCTACCTGGCCGAGGCGGTAAAGGCGTGCTCGGCTCGCCCGGAAGGACGTGGGTTCGAATCCCCGTCAGGAAGTCGTCAAATTTAAGAAACGAGATTTCCACTTCCGAAGATGCATATGACCCTAAGGTTCACTCAGCCTACACCAAAAATGAGTACCAGGTTAATTCCTGGGGGCAAAGGCGGCCGGGCGTAGAGCTAACCACTCTACCCCATCACGTGCCGCGGTTAACAATGGTGGAAGCCTTTACCTTCCACTCCTCCAAGGGCCTTCATGGCCTATACGGAGGTGACTTTGTCCTTTTCTTTCTCATATTCATTTTATGCCTGGATCCGTGGTAGAGTGTCGGCCACCGAATCCCAAGATAGCGGGTTCAAACCCGGCAGAGGTAGTCGGATTTTTGAAGGGCGGAAAAAGGTCCATTCGACACTCCATGTCGTACGATGTCGGCATGTAAAAGATCTCTGGTGATACATTTGGTATTTACCCGACAAAATTAATTAAATCTCAGCCATAGACGCCCAAGAGAGATCCGGTTTACTCTGTCTGCCATCTAGCGGACCTAGAGTAAAACGGAACGTCGAAATTGACGAGCAGACAGCCAGATGGCGTCAGATTGAAATGTCTGCACACGGTAGCTGAGGCCATACGATTATTATTGTTATTATTATTATTATTATTATTATTATTATTATCATCATCATCATCATCATCTGTTTACCCTCCAGGTTCGGTTTTTCCCTCGGACTTAGCGAGGGATCCCACCTCTACCACCTCAAGGGCAGTGTCCTGGAGCTTCAGACTCTTGGTCGGGGGATACAACTGGGGAGTATGACCAGTACCTCGCCCAGGCGGCCTCACCTGCTATGCTGAACAGGGGCCTTGTGGAGGGATGGGAAGATTGGAAGGGATAGGCAAGGAAGAGGGGAGGAAGCGGCCGTGGCCTTAAGTTAGGTACCATCCCGGCATTCGCCTGGAGGAGAAGTGGGAAACCACGGAAAACCACTTCCAGGATGGCTGAGGTGGGAATCGAACCCACCTCTACTCAGTTGACCTCCCGAGGCTGAGTGGACCCCGTTCCAGCCCTCGTACCACTTTTCAAATTTCGTGGCAGAGCCGGGAATCGAACCCGGACCTCCGGGGGTGGCAGCTAATCACGCTAACCACTACACCACAGAGGCGGACATTATTATTATTATTATTATTATTATTATTATTATTATTATTATTATTATTATTATTATTATTATGAGCTGATGAAGTTAGCCAATCAGATTGCTTCACGGGCGACTTCGGATGGGTATTGCGAGGTGGTGTTGCTAAATCTGTACGTGGATTAGAAAGAAGAAATGAACTTCTCCAGGGGAGGGACTTGAACAATGACCTCCCTACTGAGAGGCTCGCCCCATATCAAGCAAACTACGGTGGCACTGGTTGAAATCCTCAGTGTGTGTTAGAGTTTGATGCTCATTTCTCAGCATGGCTCTCCAGCTCGACCAAGCCACGTGTAGATTTACGAAGTGATCTGATTGGCTGACTTCAGCAGCTCATAAAATGAGAAGGGCGCGAGATATCGATGTTAATTTTTCAAAATCCGAAGGTTGGAACTTAAATGGTGGCAACTATTTATTTGCAACAGATACAACCTTTACTGTTCTTCAATGTAGTCACAAGCGTTGTGTATAATCTTATGCCAGCGATGTGGAAGTCGTAGGATACCTTTAGCAGAGCCTGTTCTGTTGATGGTGCGAATGTAGCGGTCTACTGCCTGTCGAATCTCTGCATCAGTTCTGAGTTCACGAATCGTCTGGTGTCGATCACTGTCCAGTAACGCGGCAAGATCACGCATTTCTTCCTCACTAACGCTCGTAGGACGACCTGCCCGATGAATGTCCGCCACAGTTTGCCGACCCTCGTTGAAGGCTTTTACCCAACGTGCCACTGTTCTGTAAGGTAATGCAGATTCCCCGCAAGCCTCTTGAAGACCTTGATGACACTCTCGTGCTGTACGACCTCTGGCACATTCAATCTTGATTCTACTCCATTGTTCCTGTTCTGAAAACATAGTGACAACGTTGGGTTAGACCGCTAGCTCACACGTGACTGTGTTTCTCTCGCTTGTGCGCACGCAGGTGATGTGGGAATGGCGAGTCCATTTGTTCTGAGCTAAGGTAGGTATGTAACCAACGTGTGTTATCAGCGACAATATTAGATTCCGTTGCATAGCGACTCCACAGCAGTGTTGCCACTATTTAAGTTCCAACCCTTGTAATTATCAGTATTACCAACGCTCTAACGTTCGTATGCTCGGTTCACGTTCTTTCGGAGCACCCTGTATAGATATATTCTGTACCACAAAACTCGCATCACTTATTATAGAGGTTGATACGGCACCATAATATTACTATTGGTTGATTGTTCACAGAAGCTTGGTTCAGGACGTGGACGTGAAGAGTGTCCGAGTCAGGGACTGCGACCTCACAATATGCAGTGATTGATTCTCTGCATGTAGTATGCTAAAGTGTTTTTACGTTTACGAACAAATTATTTTCATGAGAAGTACACACCATTACTTATTGTGAAGATATCTTCTTCCTGGCCTTGTGACAACTACTTGGGTTCGGCACTGTAATGTTTATTAATCCCAGTTTTACGGCCGGATGCCCTTCCTGACGCCAACCCCATGTGGAGGGATGCATTCACTACGACGTGTTTCTGTTGTTGTGCTGTGTTCTTGTGCACGTTTATCTTTGAATTACAACTGAGAAGAGTAGCCACGCGTGTTGATATTAAGGCGCCTTGGCTATGAAGTCAAGTTCTGCATTCTGGAGACCAGTGTGTTCGAACACCACCACCGGCTGTCGGGGCATTTTCTATTTCGTAAGCCACAGCCATTTCCTTCCATCTCCATAGTAAGCTCATTCACCATCATTCATATCATCTTATTAGCTCCTCAGCCAGAGGTTGAAAGCATGCCATGTATCATCTCACCTCACCACCGACCCCTATCAAGAAAGGAACAAAGGGGTAGACATAGGCTACATATACGAAGTTTCTGAAAATAAGTTTACGGAAATTGTAAAAGGACATCGTGTTCTGAAACAAAAATCGATCTGTGGAGGTTTTATATTTCCTCCTAGTAAGAGCTCACCGGAAAATCGACAAAGAAATGTAAGTTCAATCATAAGCAACTTCTGTGTCAGCCTATGCAGCGTGTACCCCAACCATATTAAAAATATAGACCGCTAATCTGATGCCATCTTTGAATCTACCTGAACAACTGGCAGCTGTGACATTTGAGGGCAAAACATATGTTTATTTCCTCTAAATCTGCCATAGAAAGGATCTGGAGAAGTTGTTGTGGGGAGGAGTACGGTCTTTTTGAAGGCTTACAAGGTTAAAGTAAATAAATAAATAAATAAATAAATAAATAAATAAATAAATAAATAAATGTAGGCTATGAATTCAGTAGAATTAAGTCAGATGAGGGTTGACCAAGAGTGGTCCGATAGAAAGATTAAAGCGGTGAAGCCGGTAGAATACCGTATGTGGAAAGAATAGTACACGAAGTCAGGGGTCCGGTGGTCTCGAGTTTAGAATCTGGGGTTACCCCGTTTAGTGGCCCATTACGACAGGCAGAGGATGCCGTAGAGATATTCTAATCCGCAACTAGCGGACGTATGTATTGCTTGCTTTACAGCAGTTCTCAGAAGGTAGCCATAAGTAGCAGAAAGCTTAAAACTTAACAAACTGCACCAAGAAGCAAACTTCAAAAATTATATCAGAATGACACAGAAGGGATGCCATTAAAAGGCAGTGGTATCTTTCTCTACGCGTGTGAATTCCTCAATGATCTGCTGTGTGTAAAACATGTCTTTCTGTAGTGAATGTCTTTATTGTTAGTGCATGATGCCGAATTATCCATCCTTCTACATACGTAATTCTTTGTATAACCAAGCAAATGCCTATCATATTCACTGGACTTATTTCATGGCAACATTGAGAGTGTTTGAAAATGTGTTTATTTTTAAGTAACACTTTAATTTGCAATAAACAATAATCTCATCAACTCATTGAACGAATTATTAACTATTAAGGGCAAGAAGTGGCAGCCACCATGACAGTTATAGACAAAATTAAGTTCCTGTGCTTCCGGCAAGGGCTCTGTAACAAGTATGTTTAGCAGGGTATATCTTACATCTGATTGGCATCCGACTCGTTGGCTGAATGGTCAGCGTACTGGCCTTCGGTTCAGAGGGTCCCGGGTTCGATTCCCGGCCGGGTCGGGGATTTTAACCTTCATTGGTTAATTCCACTGGCCCGGGGGCTGGGTGTTTATGCTGTCCCCAACATCCCTGCAACTCACATACCACACACAACACTATCCTCCACCACAATAACACGCAGTTACGTATACATGGCAGATGCCGCCCACCCTCACCGGACGGTCTGCCTTACAAGGGTTGCACTCGGCTAGAAATAGCCACACGAAATTATTATTATTATCTGGCTGGTGTAGCGGCCAGACTCTCTTGCTGGATAACTACTGTAGTGTACTGACAT
Organism: Anabrus simplex; assembly: GCF_040414725.1. Taxonomy (NCBI): domain Eukaryota; kingdom Metazoa; phylum Arthropoda; class Insecta; order Orthoptera; family Tettigoniidae; genus Anabrus; species Anabrus simplex. Next base: position 1,769,127,238 of record NC_090265.1, on the reverse strand, counting down.
GTCGCTCCCTCCTTGCTAGTACTGGCGGCGTATCATCATGCCGGGTTAATGTAGCGTCTTTATTCTCATTATCATCATGCGCCAGGGTATTCTGAACATACCGGCGTACAAAACTGGAATCCTAGTACTAAATCTCCTGCCGGTTTCGGTTGAGTACAGTGCATAGGTTTTATAAAGCATGTCGGTAAATACAGTGCATTTCGTGCATGTCAAAGTTCGCCACGCAACAAAATAATCACTATTAATGCCAAACATCCTTACGTTATTTAGGTTTCCTGACGTAATAGGCTGGGCCTTCCCATCTCGACTTCAACGTGTTAGGCCGTTCAGAGGATATGTTTAGTGATAATTGAATTATGTTTATTGTTTATGTATCGTACATACTGTGAACATTAATATGAGTATAGTTGCATAGCATTCCCAAAACTAAGATTCATCCTGACCAACAAAGATGTTCCAATTAACCTGAAGACCAAGGTTTTAAAATACGTGCGTGCTGCCAGTTACTACTTACGGTCTGGAAACGATGACTCTGACTAAGGCAAGTTCTCGCAAGCCGTTGTTTGAGCGTCCCTAGACTAGAAGAACTTTGTAAAATTCATCAACCTGTCTTAGTGTGCCTTAGTAATATGAAAGTGATTGAGGTATGAGCGATGCTAGTAACACCATTCCTTTCAATACATCCATACCCTTCAATGCACGGGTTTCAAAGATTATTCGTCGTAAGTGCAGTGTGCGTGTTAGAAATATTTGTGGACCGAGCTCAGTAACTGCAGTCGTTTAAGTGCGGCCAGTATCTAGCATTCCTGAGACATTTATTTATTTAGTAGCAAATGTACTCATGCTTCGCTACGGTATTCTACATTTTATACGGATATCGAAGTAAATACTGTACGTGCAGTAAATAAAATTGTTTTAAAATTGCTTGACCCTTAGCGTTATCCGAGAAATAGCATGGGAGGTCCCCATACGTTGTTTCCAATGTAAAGTATGGGTTGCGAGTTGTAATGATAACGACAGGCTCACTTGCCTACTGCCATTCACAATCGAGTTGGGAAGATTACTTTATAATTGCAGGCCCCATTGCCTACTGCGCGGTCGCAATCAATTTGGGGAGTTTTTGTTACAATTTCGGGCGTCCTTCCCTACTTCCAGGCAGAAAACAGTTGAGGAGCTTTGATTATAATGGCAGGAAACTTCCCTACTACCAGTCAAAATTGAGTCGTGCAGTTATCATTATAATGACAGGCCCTTCTGCTAGCCAGCTTACTGCCAGTCACACAGAGTTGGTGAGTGAGCAGGACACTATGCCTAATGTTGATCACATTTTAGATGGGTACATTTGTTTATAATGGCGGACACCCTGGCCTACAGCCAAACACAATCGGGTTGGGAAGTATTGAACTAAATTGCATGCTATCTTGCCTTCAGAAAGTCAAATCGAGAAGTGAATGATTCATTACAATGGTAGGCTCTCCTTACTAATGCCACTTACACAGAAGTTGGAGAAGGACCCCATTCCTACTGACAGTCATAGCCGGTGAGAGGAGCACTGAACACAGTAGCAGACACACCGTTTCTCGATCGCTACAAATCGACATCAATGAATATATATAGATCGACATACAGATACGAAAGTATATACATGCTTACAATATTGCAGACCTTCATTTACAAATTAACTTCCGCTAAACGGTACGTAATATCGACAAAGGATTGTACCATAAGACGCAGTATTTAGCGGCGTAAATGGCTGGTCCTATGATATTTTCTCGCATCTCGTCTATTCATGGGTCATATTGAGTTCGAAACTATGAATAGGACGAAATTTGTGTAAAGTTATCTTACATTGCATTACTTTTCGGATAAGTATGTGACATAACATTGGGCTCACATATGGGTACTGGGTGGGCCAATGTTTGTGTAGAGTTTGATGATTCTATCTTTCCTGTAAGTGATCAAAAGTATGAATTATGCATGTAAAACTCCACATTTACTTAAAATCGAGAAATAGAGACGAATCTAACGTATAAGGGATGCAGATACGACAAAAAGTCATAAAACCAAGGTTGAAGATCACTCCAAATTGAACGGAGATTGTGCCATCCGTTATGTAGGACTTCCAGTTAACCCACGAAATACCTCGAAAAGAAGTTCTGCACCATCATTAAAATTGTCTCCATATTTCGATATTCTTCGGGGATAAAAAGTGAAAAATGTTAAGATCTTGGAAGTTTTCCGTCCATTACAGGCTAAAAAGTACAATTTTGCAAAATTTCAATTTTCTTGCTTGTCTGGCAGATTATGCCGCAATCTGGATTTTGGGTGAGGGGGTAAAAATTAGGACGTTCAGAAAACTACACCAAAACTATGCAAATGGTCATTATTACCCCGCAGACGGGTAGCTGTACGAAAATTTCACCTAAATAATCAATGTAAAGGCACACACTGTCGTTACGATTTTATTTATATAGATAAGGAATCTGCTCCACGTACAACACCTTATGGGCTATGTCCGCTGGACTTAACCTGCAAAACCGACTGTTCATGGTATCGCACTTATTAATACTCCTGTCGACAAATGCATATAAGAAAAACGTTTTAGAAATGGATTTCAATTAAGGATTGTAGATTTCCATTAATTTCGGATGTGCATATTTTGAGGGAGTGCAAAATCGTGGTTTCAGTTTCGCATAAACCCCCACTAAATTTAGGTATTCAGAAATAATATTGGCCCTAAAACCTACTCAAGGACAGGTGGATTTTAAATATCAAGTTTGGTAGAAATATATTCAGTAGTTTTCAAGTTATAAGCACTCATACAATCAAACAGACAAACAGACAAACATCACCAAAGCTAAGAAATATGCAGATGGTCATTATTACACCTGAAACGGATAACTGTACGGAAATTCCGCCAAAATATTCAATGTACAGACAGACGGTCGTTACGATTATATTTACATAGGTGACAGATAAGCATGCGCACGTTTGTAAGTGCAAACCTTCATTTCGAGATTTACTGCTCCTAAACGGTAGATCATACCAACAAACGGTTTGCACCTTCAGACGTCCCTTTTATCGCTCTACATGTTTGGTGTTAAAACATTTTCTCGTATCTCACGTATTTATGGGCTCGATTGAGTTACGATATTTGAATGGGGTGAAATTTTGGTACATTTTAAACATTTTATAATATTTTTCACATACTTATGTGGAAGCTAGAATCATGAAATTTGGTTCGCATATAGCCATTGGTCATGTCAATGTGCGTGCCAAATTCGATTACTCTATCTTTCTTAAGTGTGTCAAACTAAGCAACACACGTGTAAAAAGCTCAAAATTTACGAAAAATCGAAATATACCGCCAAATCTGACCTATAAGGGAGAGAGACGACAAAATGTCACAGGACCAAAGTTTTAGATCGCTTCAAATTGAACGGAGATTGTGCCATCCGTTTTGTGATAGGACTTACCGTTTAACCGCAAAATACCTCTAAACGAAGGTCTGCACCTTTATTAAATTGCGTCCATATTACAATATTCTTCGGCATAAACGGTAAAAATTTAAATATCTCGGAAGCTTTCCGTAGGTTGCCGGCTAAAACGTATAATTTTGCTCCATTTAAATTTTCCACCTCGTATGGGAGATTGTGAGGCAATCTTGATTTTGGGCGTGGGGGGTAAATTTTAGGACTCTCAGGAAACTATAGCTAAACATTATGCAGATGGTCATTATTATCTCTTAAACGGAAAGCTGTACGAAAATTTCGCCAAAATAGTCAACGCACAGACACACGGTCGTTACGATTTGATAGATAGATAAGGAAACTGCTCCACGTATAATACCTCTTGGGCTATGTCCTCTGGACTTAGCCTGAGAAACATAGCTTTCATAACATCTCCCTTATTAAACCTCCTGTTGTAAAATGCACATGAGAAAATATTAAGAAAATTATATTTAGAATATTTAGTCTGCTCGATTTCCAATCAGGTTGGCCTTGTTCTTTGTATATTGGGGGAGAGTAAAATCACCATTTCGGTTACCTATAAAACCCCAGTCCATTCAGGGAATTTAAAATGGTATTGACCTTAAAACCTACCCTTGGACAGGTAGATGCTAAATATAATGTTTGGTTCAAATATCTTCAGTAGTTTTCAAGTTGTAAGAAATACACTTTACACGCACCCGCTCTTGCGTAAAGTCATGTGGAACTTGTACCGAAAAACGGTCCGCTAATGATATCTCCCTTATTAATCCTGGTATAGAAATGATGCACATGAGGAGAAAGGTTTAGAAATTAAGCTCCATTAAGGCAGGTACATTTCCATGAAGTTTGGTTGTGTATATTTTGAGGGAGTGGAAAATCACGGTTTCGGTTTCGTATAAACCCCCAGTCAGCTCAGAGATTTAGAAACATTTTCCCTAAAAGCTACCCAAGGACAGGTGGATTCTAAATATGAAGTTTGGTGGAAATATATCCAGTAGTTTTCAAGTTATAGAAGGACAGACAAACAGACAAACCGACAAACAGACAGACACCAAAGCTAAAAATTATGCATATGGTGATTATTACACCTGAAACGGATAACCGTATGAAAATTTCCCCAAAAGAGTCAATATACAGACACACGGTAGTTACGATTTTATTTATATGGATTCATTTATTTATTTATTTATTTATTTATTTATTTATTTATTTATTTATTTATTTATTTATTTATTTATTTATTTATTTATTTATTTATTTATTTATTTATTTATTGCCTTCTTACAGTGGCGAAGTTAGGGCTCGAGGCCCTCTCTTACAATTAACCACATACTAATTAAAAACTTAAATAAAATGTTAAGATACTTAAAATAGTTAAACCTACATAAATAAATAGAATTAAAAATGTAGTCCGCCTCTGTGGTGTAGTGGTTAGTGTGATCAGCTGCCACCCCCGGAGGTTTGGGTTCGATTCCCGGCTCTGCCACGAAATTTGAAAAGTGGTACGAGGGCTGGAACGGGGTCCACTCAGCCTCGGGAGGTCAACTGAGTAGAGGTGGGTTCGATTCCTACCTCAGCCATCCTGGGAGTGGTTTTCCGTGGTTTCCCACTTCTCCTCCAGGCAAATGCCCGATACGATACGATTAAAAATGTTATAAATAAATTACTAAATTAATATTAAAACTAATTAATATCAGAAACTCTTAAAAATGACTAATCATCAGGTACGCACACATTCAGTCAGCTGTCCACAGCAGGTACTCTCAGCAGGCAACCTTAAATCTTGATGAAGAGCTGGTTTCTCTGACCTGAGCTGGCAGGGAATTCCACAATCTGGCGTCAGCCACTACAAATGATGGGCAGTGCACTGGAATAGAAAGAAACGATTTCGAACGTGTATCTAAGTTGTGAAATGATGATAAATAGGTGAATTTAGAAAAATATATAGTGGCTGATTTTCAGCTAACATTTTTTTTTTTTTTTGCTTTACGTCGCACCGACACAGATAGGTCTTATGGCGACGATGGGACAGGAAAGACCTGGGAATGGGAAGGAAGCGGCCATGGCCTTAATTTAGGTACAGCCCCAGAATTTGTCTGGTGTGAAAATGGGAAACCACGGATAACCATCTTCAGAGCTGCCGACAGTGGGGTTCGAACCCACTATCTTCCGATTAGTGGATACTAGCCGCAGTTAAGCGACTGCAGCTGTCGAGTTCGGTCATTATGATGTACCTCAATTGTTATTCACTTGCGCTCATAGCGCCATTAATGAGCTGTGGGTTAGGAGGTGTTGCAAGGTAATTTCGCTTTGTGATGTGGCCAGAGTTTGCCTTCCATATCCCACCCGTTACGTACATCTAAAGCGTGGACTGTAACACCAGACCGTGTGATCTACTTGTGAGCAATATTGCAATCAAGTTATACTAACAGCAGCGTGGAGCACACTCGCCTTGCCACCTGGCGCTGAACTCATTCCACACGAATTGTGCCCCCCACTGCACCACCCCATTGATCAGCAACACCCATTCCGGAGGATTCCAGCAGAAAGAAATAAATTTACGTGGTAAAATTTCCGCTCACCAAAATAAAAGGGGGCGGGGAATCCAGGTTTCGGATAAAGAACATTCGGGATTAAAAAATGAGTCCTTTTAGTGTCAAAATGTATAAATGACTAATACAATATTTTACATTGAAGTAATTGTTTGGACTGACACTATTTAAAAAAAGTGTTCCTGACTTACATTTGTGGTGAAGTTAGGGCTCACGGTCCTCCGTTAATACTTAACCACTTTAAAAAATAAAATTTAAAAATGTAGGCGTAAACATAAAAGTAAGACATAGTAATTCTACAAAGAAATAATACTACGGAGAGATTCGCTAAGACTAGTTTACAAATGAGTGCGGAAATTAGAGTGATAACACTAAAAATGCGGTCTAGAAAGCCAAGAATAACGGCCGAGGGGATTCGTCGTGATGACCACACTACACCTCGTAATCTGCAGGTCTTCGAGCTGAGCAGCGGTCGTTTGGTAGGCCAAGGCCCATCAAGGGCTGTAGTGCCATGGGGTTTGGTTTTTATGCTAATAACGTAAGGAGGAAATAATAATAATAATAATAATAATAATAATAATAATAATAATAATAATAATAATAATAATAATAATAATAATTGTAGCGGGAGGTACACCCCAAAACCGCGCATTCAAATTCAGCGCCTAAATGAACTCCTCCAGTGGTAAAACTGTGAAACTGAAACTACACCAACTTAGAACTTAACTCAGAAGACGTCACCACAGAAATATGATATAATGTTGTTATTGTGCATTTGCCTAAACTGAGTGAACTTATCCTTGTTTTCTTTGACATTCATCAAGAAGTTTGGACATTTTTCCACAGAGGACACTACTAAAAACTATGATCATACACCCTGGTGCGAGTTGTAAGAAGTTATTATTTAAAGAATTTTTGTGTTTCTAGATTTTTGTAACTGATTGACGTTCATTTATTTTTGGGTTGGCAATATTTTCTTTTTCTTTCCGCCAGTTTTGAATCTAGCCAATCCCCAACTACTGTATTTAATTTTCAACCTCTCACAGGCTTTTTGTTCGATTCTAAGTGTAACTTTGAAATTCATCCAATAAAATTGAGAGGGTGTGGCTAGTTTAGTCTTGAATGATATCGAACCTTCCCTGAGGGTTTATAAACTGCGTATTTTCTCGTTTCTTGGCCAATTGATCGTCATCTCACTGAGTGTTTGTGTCAAAGCGGGAGGCGGGCGGCGTCTTTAATCGGTCAGCAGAACATCTACAAGGTAATGGCCACATAACGTCTTTCTTTCTTGCTAACTCCGCAGTTTAACCCAAAGGTCCGACTCTTTAGTATTTAACCTACTTTTCTAAATATGTAACTTTCTTCCGGCTAATGTAAAAAACCTTCATAAAATCTTTAACTGTAAACCAGGGATGCAATAGAGTTGTAAGCTCTACGCCCAGTCGACTTTGCGCCGAGAAATTAACCTGTTACTCATTTTTTGTGTAGGATGAGTGAACCTCAGGGTGATGTGCACCTCCGGAAGTGGAAATACCACTTTTTAAATTTTTTGACTTCCTTACTGTGAATCGAAGCAACGTCCTTCCGGGTAGACCGATCGCGCCTTTATCGCCACGGATAGGCAGCGCCTACATAATTAATTAAAAATTCCTAAAAGGTTCATAATGTATTTGTATGTAGATTGTAAATTGTGTTCTATTACGTTAAAATATATATATAATTAACAACATCGCCCGTCTTAAAGATATAAAAATGAATATACAGTGAAACATCAGTTAGCCTAACCTCTTAACCGAAAAACCGTTGCTCCTTTAAAACTATAATAGTTGTCCAGCTTTCGGGGGGTGGGGGGGACTTTTCTATTTGCGAAGTCCATTTTTGGAATTCTGATAGTTGCCTCTTTTGAGTCACCATAGTGAACATACTGATTTTGTTTCTTGATATTGATTTTACAAGTTAATTCTCCTGTAATAGTGCTTGGTTATGAGTCTGTCAGTCCTCTCTACGGTATTTACTGGAAGAGATGAGTGAGTTAGGCTGGGGAGATACCACCGGGCTTCCTGGCATGTAACAGCCTTGTTTCCATTCTCCTCTGTCTGGTGTGTCCGTGAAATTCCTGGAAGGCGAAGCTAGGACACTCGTAATCTGATCGCACCCCAAATACACTAGAACTTCATCACCAGGTATATAAAAGCAGGCTCGTCTCGAACAGTGGTTGTTGTGATGTATTACTGTCTTGTTGAATGGCGTATGTTCAGTAGTCAGTTACGAGTCACGGTGAGAGGTCCATTTGTGGAACGGTCACGTGATTTGATTCTGCGAGTTATCAGTCTTGTCTGGGATCGAGGCAAGTGTACTGTCTGACGCGGAAACGGAAGGAAATTTTGCGACTAAAATGGAAATGTATGGATATATCTTCCCTAAGCCTTTTCATGCCATGTGTATTCCAAATGGATCTAAGATGGCCGAGATACTGATTGCTACCACAAACTCTCTAACAGTGGTAATGTCAGTGAAGAAATTACAAGGCCATTGTCCAGCTCCGTGGCTAAATGGTTAGCGTGCTGGCCTTTGATCACAGGGGTCCCGGGTTCGATTCCCGGCAGGGTCGGGAATTTTAACCATCACTGGTTAATTTCGCTGGCACGGTTCCTGGGTGTATATGTCGTCTTCATCATCATTTCATCCTCATCATGACGCGCAGGTCGCCTACGGGAGTCAGATCCAAATACCTGCACCTGGTTAGCCGAACATGTCTTCGGACACTCTCGGCACTAAAAGCCATAGGCCATTTCATTTCATTTCATGGCCATTGATCCAAGAATTGAGACAGAGGCGGCGTTAGAAAACAGGGAAGAGATCTTCACCCATTTCCTCCAAGAAAAGGAACATAATTTGATGGTGATGAAGACGAGAACGAAGACGATGAAGAAGAAGATGGTGTATATACCGTGAGGTCCTACCGACATACCCTGTCAACCGTAAAGAACATTCAGTCTATTTCGCTAAAGAAAAATGATGCAGAATTGTTCGACATTTTTGCCGTGCCCGCCTTTTGAGAACAGTGCTACCAGAGAGAGTTGTGTCCAGCGTAACATTCTGGATTACTGAAAGAAGTAAATGACTACTGTACAGTATTACTATTGATTTTATTTCTGCAAAACAAGTAATGTGTACAAAATAATTGTATACACTGTAGTACTGTGCATTGTGACGAGGTTCTAAGCAAGAGCATTAGTGTGTTAGAGATCATAAACTAGTGTGTGATTAGTCATTATTGTATCTACTACCGCACAAAATCATATAAATATACTGATGGATTACTGCACTTATGATTTTTATGTTATGCTGAACCACCATTATTTACCGGAAACCTGTATACAACGGAAAACTCTCCGGTCCCTTGGATTTCCGCTGGCTTTTCTGTATCTGTTAGTCAATACTCACTAGTGCATGATTCAATATGTAATCTGGTATGAACAATGGATACTACAATATAAGGCATTTGATGATATGGTCGTACGAAGAATTTCCTTGGGTGTCCCATATTAACTGTCTATGTATCTCTCCTCTAGGACGCCAAGGTACTTAGAGACACCGCAGATTAAATATTGTTTAGCTTCGGTATAGAGGTCACCATGGGTGTGGTCATCTAGCCTAGGTGTATCAGCCCCGCCTTGCGCTGGTCTAGATGTTTTAATATACCTATTCATCCAACACTCAACAATCTAACGCAATATATTGGCCATGAAAGATATACAAAAAATTTCGTACTATTTCTGGTTCTTTCTGTATACGTATCCAGAAAAGTAAGACGTACGTCAATGATTTCGGATATATATATCATCAGCATCATCTGTTTACCCTCCAGGTTCGGTTTTTCCCTCGGACTTAGCGAGGGATCCCACCTCTACCACCTCAAGGGCAGTGTCCTGGAGCTTCAGACTCTTGGTCGGGGGATACAACTGGGGAGTATGACCAGTACCTCGCCCAGGCGGCCTCACCTGCTATGCTGAACAGGGGCCTTGTGGAGGGATGGGAAGATTGGAAGGGATAGGCAAGGAAGAGGGAAGGAAGCGGCCGTGGCCTTAAGTTAGGTACCATCCCGGCATTCGCCTGGAGGAGAAGTGGGAAACCACGGAAAACCACTTCCAGGATGGCTGAGGTGGGAATCGAACCCACCTCTACTCACTTGACCTCCCGAGGCTGAGTGGACCCCGTTCCAGCCCTCGTACCACTTTTCAAATTTCGTGGCAGAGCCGGGAATCGAACCCGGACCTCCGGGGGTGGCAGCTAATCACGCTAACCACTACACCACAGAGGCGGGGATATATATATAATTTTTTTTTTTTTTTTTGCTATTTGCTTTACGTCGCACCGACACAGATAGGTCTTATGGCGACGATGGGACAGGAAAGGCCTAGGAATGGGGAGGAAGCGGCCGTGGCCTTAATTAAGGTACAGCCCCGGCATTTGCCTGGTGTGAAAATGGGAAACCACGGAAAACCATCTTCAGGGCTGCCGACAGTGGGGCTCGAACCCACTATCTCCCGATTACTGGATACTGGCCGCACTTAAGCGACTGCAGCTATCGAGCTCGGTAATTTTTCGGATAATTATATCAAGTAGGAATGTGTATTACTTCTTCCTCTCGGAAGTTGGTTGGATCCCCATATAGCACCACCAAGGGTTATGCGGCTATAGGGAAACAGGAAAAACGATGGTAGTATCTTACTGAGCCACAGAAAGCGTGGTGAGGAGTGATGTAGTTTGCCATTGTTTTCCTCACTGAGCCAGAAAGCGCTATTGTATCACGACTGACCCTATGAGAAGCACCCTTCATAACATACAGAATCACTCGTAGTGCTACGAGTGTCATTATTCAGCAACACTTGTACCTCATTAGCTACCAAACTGTCCCTTTAAAGGGCAAAAGTGTTTTTAAAATGTCTAAAACATAATCACATTATTTTCATTTACTAGTGGCTGTAATGAGGGGCTGCCTGCCGAGGCGGTAAAGGCGTGCTCGGTTCGCCCGGAAGGCCGTGAGTTCGAATCCCCGTCAGGAAGTCGTAAAATTTAATAAACGAGATTTCCACTTCCTGAGGTGCATATGGCCATGAGGTTCACTCAGCCTACACCAAAAATCAGTACCAGGTTAATTCCTGGGGGGCAAAGGCGGCCCGGCGTAGAGCTAACCACTCTACCCCATCACGTGCCGAGCTTAACAATGGTGGAAGCCTTTACCTTCCACTCCTCCAAGGGCCTTCTTGGCCTGTACGGAAGTGACTTTGCTTTTTGTTTACTGGCTGTAATGCTATAGCGCAATATTGATATTTCTTTTTATCATGAAATAATTATAAAATGGGTTCATTTTACGAACATTCCTCCTTAAATAATAACTATTAAGTGCCCGACTCGTTGGCTGAATGGTCAGCGTACTCGCCTTCGGTTCAGAGGGTCCCGGGTTCGATTCCCGGCCGGGTCGGGGATTTTAACCTTCATTGGTTAATTCCAGTGGCCCGGGGGCTGAGTGTTTGTGCTGTCCCCAACATCCCTGCAACTCACACACCACACATAACCCTATCCTCCACCACAATAACACGCAGTTACCTACACATGGCAGATGCCGCCCACCCTCATCGGAGGGTCTGCCTTACAAGGGCTGCACTCGGCTAGAAATAGCCACACGAAATTATATTATACTATTAAGTACTTAAAGTAATTCACCGACAAGCACAAGTGTAAGTTATTCAAATATTTTTAATTACCGACATAGCCTAATAGAAATACACTGGTGGAAAAAATATCCAAACACCATGAAATAAACAGAATACGGAAATTTTGGCAATATATTTGTCGATGTAACATACTTAATTGAATACATGTACAAGACTACAGGTTAATATCCGCGCGAGGAAAGCTATCGCAAATGTGCCATGCTGAGCCATTATTAACCGGTGTTAATCACCCGACTGTTGAATGCATGCATTGTATCGTACAGGTGCAGGATGTCAGCATGTGCGATGTAGTTCCATGCCTGTTATACTTGGTCGGTCAGTACAGGGACGGTTAATGCCGGTTGTACATGGCGCTGGAGTCGTCGTCCAATGGCGTCCCATACGTGCTCTATTGGGGACAGATCGGGGGATCAAACAGGCCAAGCCAACATGCCGACACTCTGTAGAGCATGTTGGGTTACAACAGTGGCATGGTGGCGTGCACAACAGGTCGAATCACCAGACAGACGTACACATCTGCAGTCAGGGTGCGTGGATAACCACCAGAGTGCCCCTGCTGTCATAGGAAATTGCTCCCCCACACTAGAACTCCCGATGTAGGCCCAATGTGTCGACAATGCAGACAGGTGGAATGCATGCGCTCACCTGACCTCCTTCTAACCCACACAGGGTCATCACTGACACCAAGGCAGAACCGGCTTTCATCGGCAAACAAAAAGGACCTCCACTCCATCCTCCAATGAGGTCTCGGTTAACACCACTGAAGTCACAGATGGCGCGGCGGTTGTTTGAGGTAAGTGGAATGCACGCCGCAGGGCGTCTGGCTCGGAGCTGTCCTTCAAGGTAGTAACCGATTTCGAACAGTTCGTTGCGTCACTGTGGTGCCAACTGCCGCTCGAATTACTGCTGCAGAATGCGGTGGTCCTCCCTCTAGGTGGTGCAACGGGGACGTGCGGTCTTCTTGCGAGCGTACCTCCTCGTGATCACTGCTGCACAGTGGAGACATTCCTGGCAAGTCGTTCTGCAATAGCGCGGAAGTTAAATCCACCTTCACGTAGCCCTATTATACGGCCTTGTTCAACCGCAGTGAGCTGTTGATAACGGCCTCTTCGTCGTCGTAAACGCATTCTTGACCCTCTCAGAGTCACTTCGTCTAATCTCGCAGGTAACTAAATAAATGAAGCTCCCATCTAGCGGCGAGGATAGGAACTGTGCCGACTGCCCAAGCCTGTCGCACTCCTCTGGGGCAATAATTAATGACTGACAGAAGAAATGAAATGATACTGCAGAGTGTTGCTGGAATTAAAGATGAGAGGGAAAACCGGAGTACCCAAGGAAAACCTGTCCCGCCTCTGCTTTGTCCAGCACAAATCTCACATTGAATGACTGGGATTTGAACCACGTATGGAAGGAATTCCATGAAATAAAAACACCGTTGTTGCGTTATGTGCTGCGTTGGTTATTCGTCGTCGTCGTCGTCGTCAAAGAAAATATTCGATCCACCCTATCTTAAGTGACAGGTCATCAAGTGGACAATTTGTACTCCTACACAATCAACTAAAAGGCTACCAAGATACAGTTTTGAGTACAGTACTACAGAATGTCCGCGAAGTCATTTGAAATGCTTTTCTGTTTGTTGAAAAATGCTGTCAGCAAAGTAAACGCAACGTACTCTTCCAGCACAGCGCCCGTCAATAATAACCATACGTCTTCCTTCATGTCTCTGTTTTTTAATTCTTGGTCTTAAAAATTATTAATTCACTGTCAACTTCCATTTTGCAGAAAGTACAAAGCGAACGCAAATGGACTCACGCGCAATATTCAAACAAGAACACAATAACGCAGCGTCTTAACTCCGGAAGTGTGGCCAGGCACAGAACCAGAAAACACGCAAACAAAATGGACCTCGGCCTATTGTCGAGTTGGAGACCTTCAAGACGCGCCCCGCGGCGGGAAATTGCGCTGTGTGTGACCAATCCCGTCCAAATTAGTTTGGTGCTTTTTGACGCGTGATTTCACGCTGCAACGTAGCGTGAAATCACGCTGTGTGTATGACCGGTCCCGTCCAAATTAGTGTGGTGTTATCTTGACGGAAGATTTCACGCCGTAACGCTGAGTGAAATCACGTTGAGTGTGGCAGGTCCCGTCCAAATTAGTGTGGTGCATTTTGACGCGAGATTTCACGCGGTAACGCAGCGTGAAATCACGCTGTGTGTGACCGGTCCTGTCCAAATCAATGTGGTGCATTTTGACGCGAGATTTCACGCCGTAACGCAGCGTGAAATCGCGCTGTGTGTGGCCGGTCTCGTCCAAATTAGTATGGTGCCTTTTTGACGCGAGATTTCACGCAGAAATGCAGCGTGAAATGACGCAACTGTGGCTCTAGCCTAATCAAGCGGGAAGCAATCATGATAAACTCTAGGCCTAGGCGGTTGACTCGAGGATAAAGGAAATAACCACACGAATGTTCGTCTTCATGGCAAAATGTTTAGTACTACTAGCTGCCGTTCTTCGTGGCCGGATTCGATTTTCGATACTGCCAGAGATTTAAGAAAGTTAGAAGGGCTAGTAACTGGTTAAAACTGTACTGTACATGCATTGGGCGTGTGCCTAAAAAGAGCTGCGCCACTTAGTGACAAGGACACGAATTTAACTCACTTCACCATTTGAATACAAAAATAGATGAATAGACCTTATGATAGTATCAGTTAATTAGTGCTCAAGAGATGGATAAAGCTGAGTGCTTCTCGACACAACACTAAGTCACTCGTACCGACCTCTATCTTACGGATCTTCTTATGAAAGCAGAGAGACTTCCTCGTAGCATCTTGTGTACGGGAAGACGCAATCTCGTTTCATTCCAGAAGATGGGTCGTTACAACCGTTTATGTACTCCACTAACTTTTAATATCACGTCGTCGTTCAGGGATGTAATTTAACTCGGGCTTCATAGTCTCAGAACTAGCAACATGAAGTCAAGATGAAAGAGATCATCATTTATATTTCACGAATGTCTTAATGGATATGTATGACCGGGATTAAAAACATTCCGGTACTTTTCTTTGAGATACCTCACAAAATGTTACTGTGAGCAAAGCAAGTTAAGGACATCCTAATTGAAGCCAAAACAGAAAATATTCTTAGTATTACGTACTTGACTTTAACACAGATATGGAATTACATACCGTCGTTATTATTATTATTATTTCCTCTATTATTACAAGGTGTACAACTTTGCTTCCGCCGTTTTGTCCCCAACATTGGAGGCTTTAATGAAACAGATTACTTACACATGTATCATTCAAAGTAGTGTCCATCGCTGTCCACGGCTTTCTCCCATCTTTCGGGCAGTGTTCGAATCCCGTGTCGAAAAAATTGTTCATCTTTTGAAGCGATCCACGAATCGATCCAATTTGTGATTTCTTCATGAGATCGGAAGTGTCGGTCAGCAAGGCCATGCTTCATTGATCGAAACAGGTGATAATCAGAGGGAGCAATGTCTGGAGAATACAGCGGGTGGGGTAGGACGCCCCATTTTAACATTCGCAGGTATGTTTTGACCTCTTTTGCAACGTGGGATCCAGCGTTGTGGTGTTGCAAAATCACTTTATGGTGCCTCTCGCTGTATTGCGGCCGTTTGTCTTTCAATGCTCTGCTCAAACGCATTAATTGCGTTCGATAATGAGCACCTGTGATTCTTTCACCGGGTTTTAACACCTCATAGTACACGACGCCGAGCTGATCCCACCAAATTCAGAGCATGATCTTGGAGCCGTGAATATTCGGTTTTGCCGTCGACGTTGAAGCATGGCAGAAATATCCCCATGATTTTTGAGTTTAGGGTTATCGTAAAGAACCCATGTTTTGTCCCTGTTGGACGTCTCTTGGTTTCAATTCGTACGGGACCCAAGTTCCTTCTTTCTGATCATGCCCATAGTCTTGAGACGTTTTGAAATGGCTTGCTGTGTCCCTCCCACTGATCGTGCCAATTCTTCTTGAGTTTGACGCGAGTCTTCACTCAGCAATGTCCGCAATTCTGCATCTTCGAAAAGTTTCTCTCTTCCACCACTATGCCGGGCTCCGACGTTAAAATCACCGTTCTTGAAGCGTTGAAACCATTCACGACACGTTCTTCCACTAATAGCGTCCTCACCATACGTATGTGAGAGCATTCAGCCGCTGTTTTCTTCATATTGAAACAAACCAGTAACATCTCCCGCAAATACCGAGGAATTGGCTCATACACTGCCATGCTCAATCGAGAACAACTTTATGATGCAGACACACATCGACTAAGTTTGAAAGGGGTTATGTTCACCGAGGTCCAAGCTAACTGTCTGACATCTACGATCTGTTTCGTTCGACCGCTACGTACCGTTGTCGCCATCCATCGGTAAACGGCGGAAGCAAAGTTGTACACCTTGTATTAGTAGATATAATGCTAACGTGTATATTTCACATAGCCAGAGGGAGTTAGAAGGTGCAGTTTGTTGCAAAATCATCCAAATCGTCTCAATAATACAGGTAAAATCTTGCATTTTTTGAAAAGTTACCGGAAATATATTTATTTTCAAGACCAAGTCGCTAAAGGATCTCTCCAGTAATTGCAAAGCGAAGGATAACTCGCAATACATTCTGTACATTGAGGGTTGCTAAGGGAGAACATTTTCATTACTGATTACTACCTGTCAAGCCAGAGAGTATGCACTTCCTCTGATGATGGAAGAATACTATTCTCTGCTAGATACTCTTTGATTCTCTGACCTTCCTCAGCTTCTGAATATACTCAACAGATCGCAGAACGTTCCTAATAACTTACGTACATACGTACAGACGGGAAGGTACCAAGTCAACTAGCCTTCTGTATGGCCATTAATAAAGAGCAGAGACAAACTCTTGAAACAGTGGGTGTCTGCTTACCCGAATCAGTATTCAGCCATGGCCAATTCTACATTCATGTTCCCAAAAAAAGAGAATATTTCGAAAGACTAGAGATCGGAAGTTCATATTCACAGGACATGTTCATTAGTATGTTCTGCAAAAACGATTAGCATTTCAGTCACCTAGGTTCAGCATGTGTCCTGTTGCCTAGTAGGCACTGGGTACTCCATGATCACTGATGGCTTGTTCCATGCGTGATGACATCGACTCGTATAAGACGCGAATGGCGTCTTGGGGTATACACATCCATGCTGCATTCACCTGGTTCCACAGTTCATTTTTGGTGGTTGGCATTGGGTCACAGCGCCGCTCCTGTCGTTTCACCACATCCCACATATATTCGTTTTGCGACACGTCCGGTGACTGGGTGGGCCAGGGCAACAGTCTGACATCCTGTGACAACAATAAGACACGTGTTCGTGCAGCTACATGTGGTCGAGCATTGTCCTGCTGAAATATGGCGTCTGGGATGTCGTGCAGAAAGGGTATGGCTACGGGTCGCAGGATTTCATTCACGTAGGTCAAACTAGTCACAGTACCCTGGACACGCACCAGCTGTGATTTTCGGTTGTACCCAATAGCACCCCACACTATAAGGCCTTGAGTTGGCGCTGTATGTCTCGTGCGGATCAAAACGCAGGCATCATTTTCAATCAAACGGAACCTGGATTCGTCCGAAAACACTATCTGCTGCCATTCCTGTCCCAATTGACGTCGCTCCGTACACCATTGCAGTCTAGCATGTTTATGCACATTAGTCAAAGGTAGGCGGAGAAGTGGACCACGCGCCGGTAACCCAGACCGTAATAATAAAGGACGGCCGACGGTAACTCCTGATAGTGTACGATGTCTTACACTGTTGCGCCAGAGCCAAGAACGACGAAGATCTGTCCTCCAATGCCATCCGGAAGAAGTGTCGACCTTCTCGGGAGGCTGGTCAGGGTGGTTCGATGAGAACCATCTCGTCGTGTTCTACGGCCTTCTGTGAACCATTCTGTACACACCCGTTGCACTGCCGATACACTTCGTTACACGAGCAGCAATTTGCCAGATCAATGCATCATGCTCTCTCATGCCAATAATGCGCCCTCTTCCAAACTCACTGATTTGATGGTATGGTTCTCGCATACGACTGCGAGGCATTCTGCACGTCCATTCAAGTCACACTGATACATTATCTCCGGTTTATAGCAACAACGAGAGCCGCAGGTACATTTTACCAGTCGGTGGTGGTGCGCTGAGGTATCGATGTGGACCTTGAACCTGAGGGCCAACATGGTTCTGATGCTAATTATAGAACACGCTAATGCACATGTCCTGTCTATATGAACTTCCTGTCTCTAGTCTTTAAAGGTTTTTATGACCATGAGTGTATGTTGCACTATGTGGGACAAAATCGTTCAAAAAGGTTAAGATCCAGATACGGCCGAATGGTCGAAGGGCAGAGGATATTGTATGGAAAGCAGTGTTATAAACTAAATTATTAATCAATTGTTTATTATGTAGCGGTATTAAATGTTTACAAAACTACTGGAAAGGGCAGGTAAACCAATATGACTGCGACAGGCTTATCAGGACGAGTTATCTGACCTACTTATAAGGAATGCTGCGGAACAGTACGGATCCACTAATTCTTCTTCTTCTTCGTATTATTATTATTATTATTATTATTATTATTATTATTATTATTATTATTATTATTATTATTATTATTATTATTATTATTATTATTATTATTATTATTATTATTGGTTTTACGTTGCACCGACACAGATAGGTCTTATGGCGAAGATGGAACAGGAAAGGGCTAGGAGTGAGACGATATGGCCGTAGCCTTAATTAAGATAGAGCCCCAGCGTGTTCCTTGTGTGAAAAAGGGGAAACCACGGAAAACCATATTCAAGGCTCCCGACAGTGGGGTTCGAAACACTATCTTCCGAATGCAAGCTCACAGCTGCGCGCCCCTAACCGCACGGCCAACTCGTTTGTTACTTTATTGTTATGATTATTATAATTATTATTTATTAGATATAAGAGCACGTGCCAAATACCTCGATATGTCTTATTACTAGAGCCCGAATTTTGATGCATTAATGGGTCAGAAAGCAAACTTTCTGAAGAGAGTAGCATGCATAGTCCACCTTCACAACGATTGTACTATGGGGTTTGCATAATCATTAGGGGTACGGCCAATCAAAACCCCTATAATTTATGTCACTCTGGCTACATTATGAAAGAGCGGGTGGCTCACACTTCCTACTAACCAAATTAGTTTGCAATCTAACCTGTTACTGCATAAAAATCCGGGCTTTACTTATTACGATGAATGACAATCAAAGGAATGTTTCTCTCTTACCTGTAAAACATTTAGTAGCGCCTGGGGTGATTCTACGCACTGTAACACAGGATGTACGAATCACGTTCTTCCCCACACCGACTCCTCTTGCATTCCTGCCTTGTGGGCTTAAGTCTCATAAGCTCCGACACTCCCTGCGGGGGTACAGCATCGTGCAGCCCCAATATCACCACTGGCCCATATTTGGACCTCTTCCTCCTATTGGTAGTACTAGTGTTGAAAACGTAAGCATAAACAGTAATATCAGTTTTATGACCCGCTAACTACTACTGTACAATCGTTTTTTAATACACCGAGGTGCTGGAATTTTGACCCACATGAGTTCTTTTACGAGCTAGTAAACTTACCGACACGAGGCCGACGTATTTGAGCATATTCAGATACAATTAGACGGAGCTGGGATACAACCCCTCCTCCCTAACTTGGGCTCACTGAAATCAGCGAACATTTCCTTAAAATGACACTTATTTTGTCTGAATATCTTTTCCTGAGCAATTATAATTGAAATATTTTCTAAACACTTTTTTTAGTGCTTTCTGATTTAATGCCAAATTTGACTTTTATTCACGTTTCATTCTTTTTGAGGTTTTATATTTGTCAATAATAATTCAACACGGGTTGTTTTTCTGGTTACTAAGTTTATGCACAGTCGCGTTTATTTATATTGCATATATAAACATAATTATTTTTATACAGGATAGGAATGCTTTACCTGAATTGAAAATTATGCCAAGGAAGAGATGTGTCTGTGTCAGATGAACCAGTCCCTATTCTGCATCCCAGAGAGCCTGAAATATGATGAAGTGATAAAGAGAGATTCAGATTGATGCAAGTGTAATGGACTAGTGTAACTTGGAAACAATTCTTTAAACTCGTGGGTAAATAGAAAATATCGAGCTCGGTTAGTAGGTATTATTATTATTATTATTATTATTATTATTATTATTATTATTATTATTATTATTATTATTATTATTATTATTATTAATATTATATTTAATTTATTAATTCGTAATACTAATAATAATAATAATAATAATAATAATAATAATAATAATAACAATAATAATAATAATATTGTACCGGGATGTACACCTCAATCCCGTGCATTTAAATTTTGAATTTTAAATTTAATTGAAGCGCCTTCAATAACGCTATTTATCACATATAAATTGAAACAACCAATGCAAGAAGTTGGGACGTTGATCGACTGACGTCACTACTAAACTGATAGAGTAATGTGCTATTTTAAGGTTTCCTAAACTGATTGGATGACTGGTTTTTTCCCTTGTATCTCAGTTTACAACAACTATTTCAGGAAGTTTGGACTTTTCTCCATAGATGTCTCAATTAAAGAACTGGTGTCAGGCACTCTGGTGCAAAGTGGAACAACTAGAAATTTAAAGAAATTTTGTGTTCAAAGATTTTCTGAACTGAATGGACGTTCTTGATTTTTGATACTTCAAAGTTTGCAACACTTCTTACTCATCCCGCCAGCTTTGGAGCCTGGCCAATCAAAATATATTGTGTATTTATTTTTTCCAATCAAACGCTTCTTGTACCTATTTGATCGCCCAATAAACATGAGAGGGTGTGTCTGGCTTTAGTCCAGAGCCATCTCGAACCTTCCTTTCGGGTATACAAAGGGCACTAGGAAAGTTCTGCAATACGCAAAAAAGGTTAGCGGTCACCCCTGTTACGTGGAGGGAAGGAAAGAGAGGGGGGGGGGGATCCGATCTAGAAGACAGCAAGGTGCGACCTTCACACCAGTTGTTACCAGGCAGTGGAACTGAAAGCAAGTTAAGATATCAGTGTGGTCTAAAGGTGAATATCGCGCAATTATCAGCTACAATTTTGCTCGTGGATTAACTGTTGACCAGTACCTGGAGGAAATGACTGTTCATATCGGACAATAATTTTCCGCTGGTAAAAAGAGTTCCAGAGGGGAAGTTTTGGGATTGAAGACTATCCTCGTTCTGGGCCAGTCTGAATCAGTGACTGAGGAAAACATTAAAGCTGTGAAGAAAATATTACAGCAAGAGAGGCGGTTGACATACCGGCAGGTAGAAGAGACCCTCCACATCCCTTCACCAGCTATCCATTTAATTCTACACGATCATCTCCATGTTAGAACGGTTTGTTCCCTTTGGGTGCCCCATTCACTTTCAGAGGAACAAAGGGTACATCGAGTGCAACGGTGACGAAAAATGCAAAAACAGTTTGAAAATGGTACTTTGCGTAACGTCAATATCATCGTTACAGGAGACGAAACTTGGATTTATTATTACGATAACCCAACAAAATACCAGAATTAGGTGTGGCTTTTTGAATATGACGGTACTCCTGTGACTGTGCGAAAGTCAAGGTCAGTGAAGAAAAGGATTATTGCAGTATTATTCACTAAACGGGCCATCCTGACTCGGGCTGTGCTAGAAACACACAGGACAGTTACTGTGAAGTGGTACAGTGAGACTTGTCTGCCTCAGGTCATTCAGGCTCTCAAGCAGCTCCCTCCAAGGTCACGGCTCAACACTTGGTTCTTGCATCACGGAAATGCTCCAGCACATCGTGCTAATGTAACAATGGATTTTCTTGCCAGATCACGATTGACTGTGCTTGAACACCCTACATACAGTCCTGATCTTGCCCCGTGGGACTTCGCACTCTTCCCAGAAGTGAAGATGAAGCTGAAAGGGAGGAGTAGTTTTGCACCCGACGAGGAGCATCTGGCAGCATGAGATCCAAAGTGTGAAAATGTAACCGAAGAAAAGTGGCAGAGTTGGTTCAGTGACGGGTTTCGACGAATGGAGGAGTGTATTGAGTGTGGTAGAAATTATTTTGAGAAAATCTAAAGCGTTCACTCACACTGGAAAACTTTCCTAGTGCCTTTGTAAAAGCTGACGCTTTTTCGAGCTAACTTGTCTTATTGATCGTCGCGTTACTGAGTGTGCCCTGAGTGTGAGAGAGAAGGCGGGGGCCTCATTCTTCGGCATTCAGAACATCAGCTAAGGTAATGGTCAACACTTTTCTATCTCTATAGTTATCTCCGCAAGCTGATTCGAGGGGAAGTTTCCTATCTTTAACTATGTAACTGTCAATTTCATAATATGTAAACTTTCTTCCTTCTAATGTAAAAGTTCAAGTAAGTCAAAAGTACTTAACTGAAAACCGGGGATAGAGAGTGCGTTGCCCTCTCAAAGTCCCCTTCTTGAGGTGACTGTGATTTTGTAGTTGTTTTTCACTTGTTAATTGTAAATTAATTTGTCCATCATGTCACCTCAGTAGTGTGGGCCGCAAGCCCCAGTAGGGTTTTAAGCTTTGATTTCAAGGAGGGTAAGTGTTCGCGTCCATACATTTTGATTTTTGGGCCAGTAATTGAACCTGTTATTTTCCAGGAAGGCCCGTCAGAACGGGTACTTGTTAACCCTCTGTAAACTTAAGAGACAATTGATATGATTTTCTAAAATGTAGGGCTGAAAGTGAAAGTGTTAAAGGCTGTAAGAATTTGGAAGCGCACTCTCCTTGGTAGAATTTGTAGAGCATATTAGGCTCTTCCTTGTAATGTAAACAGGGTGCCTTCGGAAGGCCGTAACATGTAATATTTTGGAGCAAAAGTGGTCTTAATAATGGTGTAATTTTCCTGTAAAAGTAAACTGGGAGATCTTTATCCTTGAATGTATTAGAAATAAGCCTCAGTGCTCTCGTTAGATTGCTAATTTAAAGAGCGACAATAGCTATGTTTTCGATGTTACCTACTTTGTACCTGATCTAAGTAGTTCTGTAACCCTGTTTTCGCAAAGTGAATTCATTGTTAAAATGTTTATTTGATGAAAAGAAATATAACCTTTATTTTCAAAGTTTTAAATGAGCCTTCTGACTGTCAGAGACAGACTCATTCAAGCCTGCACCTCCTTGCACCACTGCGTTCCACGGAATACCCCGGAACGGAACAATTATTATTATTATTATTATTATTATTATTATTATTATTATTATTATTATTATTATTATTATTATTATTATTATTATTATTATTATTATTATTATTATTATTATTATTATTATTTAAGTAGGAATGTACGGACTTTATTTGGTATAAATCGTAGTCATATCATTTATTATTTATGTGTTGTATGACTTGTTTTGTGTAACAAAACATGTGAGGTTATGTCACGATACGTCTGCTGCAGGTCTAAATTAATGAATGAGTATTTAATGAAATAACACGTAATTAATATTATTTAATTTATTATTACCTGTATATGTGATGTATAAATTCAAGGTAATGTTGTGCAACACAGGGTAATAGTCCAAAACAACGCACATTTGTCACTAGTGTTGTATAGAATGTACGATCCATTTGTACATAGCTTACTGGAGACTGGAAAAGATACGAGAAAACATGCCGTGTCATACTTTTATAGAAGCCTGGCCAGGCAAGGTATATAAATAGACAAGTCTTGGGTTGTAGAGTTAAGCTGAGTTATTAGCGAAAGTCGCTAGTCGAATTCAGTGTGTTAACTCATGTTGTGATTTTGTTGTGTTGGTAGTTGGTTGACATGGTAATGTGGCGGTCAAGTGTTTGTTCAAAATGGCGGTTCATTAATGTGTGTGTATAATTTGTAAATTAAACAGTCTACACAACTGACAGCATCTCGTGTGCAAGTAAATTATGTTCCCAAAGTATTTGTTTCGCTTTTATTACTATAATGCGGTAGTAAAACCATCTCTTCTCTACGTCTCTGAGTGTCTCCTGATGACCAGGAAAGGCCCTCTCAGGGAACTAGAACTAACAGAAAGGAAGATCCTGAGGAGAATACTGGGACACGTAAGAGAAGAGGGAGTGACCAACAGAATTCAGTTATACGAACATCAGGGAGACATCGTTACTTGTATAAGAAAAAGGCGCCTGATCTTCTGTGGGCTCCTGACCCGCAAGAACCCCTGCAGATTTACCAACAGGATCTTCACTGTGCCATCCAGGAACAAGTGTATCTCTTCGGTCAAGTCGGACCTGGAACAAATGGGGATACCGCCCACAGTTTCGGCAAGCCATTCAGCGGTGAATTTTTCCAACGTCACTTATGTGAGGGGAAAACACAGCAACCAGCAGACCGTTGTCGACGGAGGAAATAAAGCTGGCTGGCGGGAAGAAAATGAAGGAATATTGGAAGAGGAGAAAACAGAAGCCCCAAGGCCCCGTAGTCCTCAGCAAGCCCAAACGAATCAGAAGAAAAAATATCCTACTAAATTTATTTAAACAAATTTGTGCTCATGGAGAAATATGTTATGCTATCTACAAAACTGCAGGCTCCCAATGAGCCCTGCCCTAGAACGGTTCTAGACGTATATCATTTCTTTGTGAATGGCTGAGTTGTGGTTGATCTGTTTGTGCGTGTGAATGTTTGGTACAGACCGAATGAAAGGCAAAATGCCTATCCTTTATTTTTACAAATATAATGCAAACAGTCATTTTCTGGGTGTTATATTTGTGTACAGCAAAGATAATTTTGGCTATATTTGAATAGTTTGATGCAAAATACCTGCGAATGTCTCTTTGCCTCATTTGTACGAAATTAGTATTGCCAACCTTATAGCGAAAAAGGAGAGAATGTGCATTTTCTTTCTTTAATTCTTTCATTCTTTCTTTCTTTTCTTTCTTTCTTTTTTCTTTCTTAATCCGTTCACCCTCTGGGCTTGGTTTTTCCCTCGGATTGAGCGAGGGATCCCACCTCTACCGCCTCAAGAATAGTGTCCTGGAGCGTGAGACTTTTCGTCGGAGATACAACTCTAAAGGAGGACCAGTACCTTGCCAAGGTGGCCTCACCTCTTATACTGAACAGGGCATTGTGGAGAGGTTGGAGTATCGGAAGGGATAGACAAGAAAGAGGGAAGGAAGCTGTCGCGGTCTTAAGATAGGTACCATCTCGGCGTTTACCTAGAGGAGAAGTGGGAAACCACGGAAAACCACTTCAATGATGGCTGAGGACGGGGGGGGGGGTAGGATATCGAACCCACTTCTACTCAGTTGACCTCCCGAGGCTGAGTGAACCCCGTTCCAGCACTCGTACCACTTTTCAAATTTTATGGCAGAGCCTGAATCGAACCCGGGCCTCCCCGAAAGTAGCTATCATAATAACCATTACGCCACAGAAGTGGACATAATTATTATTATTATTATTATTATTATTATTATTATTATTATTATTATTATTATTATTATTATTATTACAATTGACTTTTCGTCGCGCCGACACACATAGATAATATGGCGAAGATGGGACAGGAAGGGCTAGCAGTGGGGAAAAAGCACTCCTGGCCTTAATTGAGATACAGCTCCAGCATTTGCCTTGTGTGAAATGGGAAACCACGGAAATCCATATTCAGGACTCCGGAGAGTAGGGTTCAGACCCACTATTTCCCGAATGCAAGCTCACAGCTGTGTGCCGCTAACCGCACGCCAACTCGCTCGGTACTTTAATAATAATAATATTGTTATTAATGTATTATTATTATTAGTTATTTAAGCCCACTAGGGAGCGCTTATGAATAGTTCTTTTTGGATCCTTGGTTTCGTTCCCAGTACCTCTTGAGTCCTGCTATTAGTTTTTTCCTTTCTTTCCTGTGCAAGAGGTTGACGAGATTTAACAACATTTGGCAGAATAATGTTTCTTCTCTTCCCTGACAGTATACATACAGATAAACGAATAGTATTTACTAATGTTGAAAGGATTTAAATTAACATTTACATTTAAGTGTAGTGCTTATTTTCATGATCTTAGGTGCCTTTTTGCCTACTTAGTTTTCAATATTTTAATGGCTAACGTCTTACTAACTAATTTGTGTCTCCGTGAAAGTAATAACTATATCTCGGATTTGTAGGTGGTGATAGGTTAAAATGCAAATTAATTCGGTTTATAGGAAGTGTCATGCAACCTGTTGTACCATAATGTAGGAAGAGTAGCATAAATTCAGGGAGTTCTATAGGCTGCACCCCTAATTTCTATGCAAATCTCATAGCATAACCGTTGCACAGTGTAGGGTAAACTTGTTATTGGCTTAAGTTTGCATTCTAACCTATCAGCACCTAATAATCCGGACTCTAGTAATAACAATTAGTGTTAATTTATTTTTCTCTTTCCTTTTTTTTTTATTAGAATACTTTCCAGTCCTGTAAAATGTAGTTTAATTTTGTTAAGTCCAGAGCCGGGCGAGGTAGTGAATGTTTTTGGAAAAGTCAGTGGCACTATATAGACGTGGCTAGGATGTCTTATGTTCGAGCCTCAAGCAGACTGAGACAGACAGTATAGACTCCTGAGGAATCTGAGGCTAACTTAGTTTCCTGAATCCACCATGTTCTGTACACATAGAAGCTGTGAAGCAGGTAACCACCTTCCCTCTTGTCGCAGTTCCTTAATTAAGAGAGCTCTTTGTGTTGTCTTCGAGTGATGTGGTCAAGTACAGCCCTGGGCCACGCTAATCCCTGCCTTTCGCACTCCCAGCGGACTTGACCGGGGAATTTACAAGGACAACCAAAACAACGAAAGCGTTTGGCTTACATCACCTGCTATTTCTCTTTTACACTTCTCACTAATTAGGAAAATTTAATAATTCAGACACTGGAAAATTGGGTTTATGCCGTGTCAAGTAAACGAGGTGAAACCCTTTACGTTTCACAGAGAAATTTGTACGTTCGTCATCACCAGATGGTTCATCTCTAGCTCGCTGTTATGTGTTAGTATCATATTTTCACACATGTGTACATCAGTTATGCCCCTCGCCCTTCCCACACCGTTTCACATCATTATTCATCCTCTTTTTTTCTTCTCATATCAGTGGCGGCTCGTGGATATCAGCAGTGGGGGGCGCGCCTTAGTTTCATAATTCCACAAATACCTCAAGTTCTTCAAACCATGTTATCAATATACACACTTCGAACACTTACGGTAGCAATGCATATGCAATTATTTTGATTATTATTATTATTATTATTATTATTATTATATTTTTTATTTGCCTTTTCTTGTCCACGAGCGAATTATGTTTACGAATAGTTTCACTGTAGTGATCACTTAAACAAGACACGACATTGACTTTACCAAGCATTTCAAAATCCATGGTACTATTGATATGACCCCTGTGGTGATCCATTTATCTCCTTTCCTAGAACGGGAGAATAGCAGGCAAGGAAAGCAGTAAAAGGTTTCTGAGATATCACTTCCATATATCCGCGGGTTCTTGTTATATACGTCAGGAGAATTAATTTGTCTTTGGAAAGCCCTATTTTCATTTTTCTTGGTCTCCGGTGTTTTCAACGAGAAGTCTGGTGTCCGTCTACCACACTCCTTCAGTTCGACTTTCTTCTCGATGGAAAGGGAAGAAAACGTTAGTTCTTTAATATGTTCGACGGTAATCATACTGCACGAAGTGCAAACATAACACTATGTCTACATAGCCTATAAATCACAACCTTTCTCCTAATTTCACCTTGTCACAGTCACTCACGAGATCATTCATCAACACACAGCTAAACATCGCGCTCTCTAGTGAGTATGGCCAACATGAATCAAGTGCGAGGAGACAGTAGTTACAGTCGTTACTCATTTCGTTAGTTAATAATCCTAAAAATTACAAGACTGTTTTAAATATATACCGGCACATTTAACTCAGGTAAGTGCCTCAGTAAAATAGTTCCTAGTTTTAGGAGAGAAATGGCACAAACTGACCCCTGTTAAATAGAAATCAAATCACTAATGTTTCGGGTAGGTTGGCTGCAACGATAGGCCGCGGCAGAAACGCGCCGGAATCTCCGTTAGAAGAGCACATCTCTACTGTGTGTCTGATTGGCTCCCTCAAGGCCAATCAAGCGAGAATCGGAGTATTTTGTTCGCTATGAGAGAGCGCCCTCCTGCGCAGGGCCAGCAGCGCATCGGGCCGCAGTACAGTACAACTCGCGCCCTTGATAGTCTTACAGTAAAATATTTTGCTTGTTAACATTTCAGATTGAAATTCCCGAATTTAATGGAACCCTGTGGGGGGCGCGCGCCTTAACGCCTCCCAAACGAGCCGCCACTGTCACATACTTTCTCTCCATTCTTCAGCTCTGTTCTATCCTATCCTGGTGTCCACTACAGCTCCAATGGTAAAGCACTCTTAAATTCAAACCCTCATTATTGTAGAATACTTCCCCGTGAACAGTCAAGATTTTCTTCTGATGACGCAGAGCAAAGTTCTCTGCGAAACGTAAAGAGGTTCACCTTATTTTCCTTGACATGGCATAAGCCCAAAGGCCCATATCTCGTCTACAAGTATGGGTCGTGAATGCATCATTGTTAACTGGCAATTAATCTTAAACCTATTACATAGTCGACCCCGGCTCTTCATTTCAAAGAAAATATATTTATGCTGTCATGCGGTAATAGTTTTACATACTTACGGTCTTACGTGGTATCTTAACCACTGGCACGTGACTTTTTGTTTTAACATGGATAGGTTCCTTTGAATCTGTTTTAAGTCACACCGACACAGATAAGTCATATGGCAACGATAGGATAGGAAAGGGCTAGGAGTGGGAAGGAAGCGGCCGTAGCCTTAATTAAGGTGCATCCCCGGCATTTACATTGTGTTAAAATGGGAGACCACGGATATGCTTTTAGTCTATGGGTCTGTCTTGAATTAGTGCCATCAATATAACGTAGACAATTTTGCGTGGACAGAAAATCGACACCGCGGTAACCAGACTGTGTTCATCATCTTTTTCACATTATTACCATGTGCCATTATTACCTTCTCCCGGATGGGGAAAATAAAACCGTTCCGCAAAATATTTACAATAGGACTGACGCAGGATTGACACTTCTTAAAGAATACCTTACGTACAAAATAACCAATAATTACCCTAAATTTGATTCGTATGATGACTTAATGAAACAACTTGGCTATACGTCCTTAGCAAAGAGACGAGTAATTGCAGTTCTTCTATTTGTCTACAAATTATTTAACAATCTTGTTATTAGCTCTAACTTGCTCTCTCTGTTCAACTTGTCTGTCCCTAATCCATCTACACGGCCGAAACATGTTACTTTCTACTGCTTTAGATCAAGAACCCAACAACATAGTAATTCGCCAGTGTTAAACTCAATGAAAATATTTAACAAATATAGCAATGAGTACAGACTAGATATATTTGCAACTACATACACATCCATAGTAAAACAATGTAAACAAATAACTTAATTGTTTCCTGTTCTAAGTTAAAATCCCACTTTGCTGACTCATATTGTTAAGCTCATAACATTAGTTATCTTTCTAGTTTCTAGTTATACCATCTACCTCATCATCATTATCATCTTCGATAACATCACTACCATCATGTATAATTACAGTACTAATGCAGCTTTAAAGCAGTTCGTAAATCATTTTAATTGTAATATTTTAAATACCTTGTTATACTATGTGCATATGTAACTGAATATTTGTAATATTGTGTTACTGAAGAAAAGTGTATTTTTATTTCATTTATGACTTTATTTTACAAGGACTTTCATAAGAGGTATTATAATTTTAATTTAATATTTGTTTTTATCTAATGTAATACTAAATGTCTATGTGTTTCACATCATTAGGTTTGTACCTGTCTGAAACACAATAAATAAATAAATAAATAAATAAATAAATAAATAAATAAATAAATAAATAAATAAATAAATAAATAAATAAATAAATAAATAAATAAATAAATAAATAAATAAATAAATAAATAAATAAATAAATAAATAAATATCACAGAAGATGCTGTAAATTGCCTCATGTGAAGAAACGAAAAACTTACGATCCAAAACTCCTGACTCTACTACAGTCAGAAACCACCGGCAGAACTCAATACTCTGGACGCCTTAACACATGCAATTTGTAAGGATACAGACACAAGTCCCTTCCGATAATGATTCGATACGACTCTCTCTTAACTCCCACTTTCATATATAAACGGTGTTGAGATTCCATCACTCGAGCAATGTTTTCTGGTGTTCGAACTCTTTTCGGACAGTTACGGCGTTTATTCGCAACATTTCCTGTTACAAGTCATTTTGCCACTACGTTTTGTATTGCAGACTTTTCTTGAGGTTTTGACAAAACACTTCCGGGCTTAAACTCTTGCGGAACGGGATCCACTCAGCTTTGGGAGGTCAACTGAGTAGAGGAGAGTTCGGTTCCCACCTCAGGCATCCTGGAAGTGGTTTCCCGTCGTTTCCCAGTTCTCCTGCAGGCAAATGCCGGGATGGTACCTAACTTAAGGCCACGGCAGATTCTTTCCGTCTTCCTTGTCTATCCCTTCCAATCTTCCCATCCATCGCAAGGCCCCTGTTCAGCATGGCAGGTGAGGCCGCCTGGGAGGGGTACTGGTCATCCTCCTCAGCTGTATCTCCCGACCCAGACTCTGAAGCTCCAGGACACTGCCCTTGAGGCGGTAGAGATGGGATCCCTCGCTGGTCCGAGGGAAAAACCGACCCTGGAGCGTAAACAGCGTTGCTTACGCTATTATACAAGGCTGGAAAATGAGCCATGAGAAGTGGGGTCACCGAATTTAGTTTTCAGTTCTCCCGCTAGGATCGCCTTTCTTAAACACAAGTTTTAAATGTCTTCCTATGTTCAGCATGGATTTTGTGACAATTGCTTGTGGAAATTCGCTAATATATAGCCAATTATGATACTTATGGAGAAACCACGTGTTTTGAATGTTGCTCATGATCCATTTTTGATGTAGTGCAAATAATCCCGTCAATATGATATTAACGTGTCCTGTTGGAAACTTATTTACATCAGTATCTTGAGGTTATGAGTCGTCGTAGTATGGACGTACAGTCAGCACGAATTTATACATATTTACGAAGGTGTTTTAAAGTGTTTGGGAAATATATATAGTCAGTTTATACTCACGTGAAAACTATTACTTAAAATGTAGTATTTGTAATGGGTCTGCAGTTCAGAGTCACCATTTGAATCTTACATCACTGCCTAGCCTAACTTAACTTTAACACTTTTCTGTTCAAAGGTTTTCGGTTCAGATTCCGAATATTTTGGCACCTTGATGAAATATTCCTTGCCATATTGTCCAACAAAGGCTTGAGCAATTTCTGCAGCAACAATAGTGGCAATGTTTCGTTACTGCAGGTCCTGCACATGAGTTCACTTAAAAACCTGTCTTTCACGTAGTGTGTATAGATCGGTAGATAGTGTTTTCTCGGGAGATAATGTACTGCTTCAATAACAAAATCGTAACACGTTTGTATCAAAACCCTGAAGAAAGCATTAGGGTACATTAACCCTCCCCTGTCTTGGAAACGGATTAAGCATACTGAAGGACTATCAGTTGCAAGTAAGGATATTATCTGTAGACAACTGTCACAGCTAGTTTCTTCTTCTGCTACATGTATCAAATATCCAGGTATCATTGCCAGTGAAATTGATGACAGAGTAACTACAGATTCTGAAAACAGGAAAAAGTAATTATCACTGCTGAGTTAAGGATCAAATCATTTGTAAGCACTTTAAAAAATGTTTGTTATGTTAATGAAATGAAATTTTATGACCCTATATGTTCCTACTCCACAGACGTTCAGTAGGCCTACCTTGAACTGGTTTTCTCAGAATTTGTAGAACATGAGGGGGGGATGTTTGGAATTTCAAAGCCTCCATTCATTTGCACTTCTGACACTTTTTCCTTGTTTATTAATGGAGGAAAATCAGATTTTTTACCATTTCCAAGTTCCACTTTGACATGATTAGAAGCTGCAATGATGCCAGTCTGTAGTGTTGCTTCCATAGCGTGAAGACGTGATCTTGTGTCCAACATGTCACTGAATCCTCCCTTTTGCCTTAAATGACTAGAAAAGGAGTTCAATGCCATCACTTGTGAAGCTTCTGGTTAAGACATAATGGAAGTTTATGGATAACAGATACTTGATATATGCAGCTGTTGATAGAGTTGTGAGCATTAAAGCTTGAAATTTTTCTCTTGTGAATCTGTTGGATTTGTCTGAATTTGCTTGAATTGCTTCAACGTATGAAATAAAGTCATTGGTCAATGAGGAGAATATGTTATAATCAAGACTGCTGAAAATAAATTCATTCGAATTTCTGGAAGTAATGGCATGTTTAGTGTTGCAGATATCATGAATATCATGCTATGTTTGAAAAAATTAAAGAAAACGTATGGTTTCATTGAAGCTGTCCTTGCCACCAGTTTCTTCTGGGCTTACTTTCTCCAAACTCCTTAGGCCAGCAATAGTGTCTGTCGAGAATATTACTTTAGCCCTTGCAACATTCATCTTCTCCAGATTTGTAGGGTATACTACTTTCCTAGTTAATTTCCGCACAGGTTTCACTACCAATCGTTTTTGCAGGTGATACAGCTTTTTCACATGTTATGCAGTTACCAAGTTACCATTTACTTTAAAATTCCTGCTCAAGTGTTGTGATCTTACACTTTTTAATATATGGCTAGGGTCAAAACTCAAAAATATAGGCCTGCAGGGATCTAATGGGTGCTGTATTTGATGTACAAGATCTGCCTCCTTTCCACACAAGGAATAAAACATGGCAACATTCACTTGACAATTGCCTGTCACAATTCGGACGACTTGGAATGCACAGTCTTCAACAACTTGTAAGGCCTCGCGTGCTAGTTTAGCTAGTTGATCTCCTGTCAGGCTGTGTGTAAAATAATATGATACAGGAATCCTGTAATGTGTGGAAAGACCTTTGAACAGAATGCAGAGCAATTTATTAGCAAGCTTATCTTCGTCATTCCAAGAAGCATATCCAAATTCCTGTCGTAGACCAGCTTTGATTTTATTGCCATCTCATCTACGATGAGAGAACCTACCTTTTCATTATCATGCTTTAACGATTTCGTTTCTGCAACCAGACGAGCTCCTGCCAAAGAAGAAATTCCTGTCTCTCCTCTGGAATGGCCATTGTAAGTTTTTAAAGTTTTTTGGTGAGATAGGTGCAAAATATTAAGAGATCTTAGGAACCTGTAGCCTGTAGATGACCTGTTGGACAGTAAAATCCAGACCTTTATAGTGTTCTCTAGGAATTTACATTTTTGTCTACAAAAAGCCTGAATCTGCTCAGTCAAGAAATTTGCTTTCAAGTCACCTTGTTCAGCTAGTCCTGTAATTTTATTTAGTTGACTGTCAAGTCCATGTTTATTTTTCATTTTTGAGTTTATGCTCTCTTTCTTTTAAAGTTGTAATGATACTTTTATGTTTTGCTATAAGTGCTCCTTCTTTCCAACATTTCCTGGTTATTCTTTGTAGTTTCAAACCTAATTTAGTGCAGTATAGTTTATGTTTAATAGAACACTGTGTGTCAGTGGTTTTATATAATGGTTCACTGATAAGTGCAGGTGGAGGGTCATTCTCTTCACTGGCTGTAAATGAGCTTGGTTCCACACGAAGTTCAATTTTCTTGTAGAATTTAGCTTCATTTCCCACTTCTAAAGCCTTCCTCTTAAGTGGTCTTCCTGTATGTGATTGTGTTTGTTTGTCTCCAGGAAAGTCTTGAAATATGGATGGAATGACGTTCGGAAGTAGGATTTTTAGTGCTGTGCTCGCACTGTAATCTGAGTCCTTAAAATGTCTACTGCAAACAGTGGAATGCACACTAGATTTCCACAGAGATCCCAGTCTATTTCCCTGAGGAGAAATTGTCAAACACCATTTAGTTTTAAGTTCCTCGTATTTCGGAAACCTATGAAATGAAATACCACACCCTTTTGAGATCTTTGATTTGCAATAAAGAACACTACAGTACGCCATGGTTTTTAAGTTTATCCGAAGGTCACATTACGTAAATACGGTCATTAATTTCAACCACTCAATTATAATCACCTGCAATAGCACAAGAAAGCTCATAAAATACAAAACTACCTTTTGACACGCTCGTGAATGTTTGAATGAGACCTCGCCCGCGCGATTTTATGTCTAAGAAGCGCGCACCTAGCGGCAAAACGATGCGTTTCGCAAGCCCGAGCGGGAAACAGTTTCACGACCAGCGAGGCCTTGTATTTCCCAGCACCGGGCGAGTTGGCTGTGCGCGTAGAGGCGCGCGGCTGTGAGCTTGCATCCGGGAGATAGTAGGTTCGAATCCCACTATCGGCAGCCCTGAAGATGGTTTTCCGTGGTTTCCCATTTTCACACCAGGCAAATGCTGAGGCTGTACCTTAATTAAGGCCACGGCCGCTTCCTTCCAACTCCTAGGCCTTTCCTATCCCATCGTCGCCATAAGACCTATCTGTGTCGGTGCGACGTAAAGCCCCTAGCAAAAAAAGTATTTCCCAGCCTTGTAAAATAACGTAAGCAACGGTAAACAGATAGAGAAGAAGAAGATAATGATGAAGAAGAATTCTTGCCAAAAAAATAAAGAAATAACTGGATTAAATTCAAACTTCTCCGCAGTGCTGATGACGGTGATTCGTTTTGGACAGTTGTGTGCAGCTTTCTCAAGAGTACGCAGATCCATACTGTAGACTCCGAGCTACAACTGCACTCCATGTGGTTTGTAAACAAATACCGTACTACCTGTCCGGCTCCATTGCTAAATGGTTAGCGTGCTGGCCTTTGGTCGCAGGGGTCCCGGGTTCGATTAATGGTAGCGTCGGGAATTTTAACCATAATTGGTTAATTTCGCTGGCGCGGGGGCTGGATGTACGTGTCGCCTTCATCATCATTTCGTCCTCACTACAACGCGCAGGTCGCTTACGGGAGTCAAATCAAAAGACCTGCATCTGGCGAGCCGAACTTGTCCTTGGACACTCACGGCACTAAAAGCCATACGCCATTTCATATCACTACAATACCTGTTTTGATTCCATTCGAATGGCGTACAAAACCAGGAAAGACCGAGCAAGTGGCTGTGAGCTTGTGGAGAATTATCTAATTGACCGTATCTGTTCGCTACACAGCTAAGGAGTTTGAGCCTCCATGGACGTTAACATACTCTTGCTATCTACTTAATATGGACTCCATGAAAGTAATAGTATAGTAGTCATGGTGATGTTTGATGCTATTGTAGCAGAGGATAATTCTTTGTAAGAATAAATCAGTAACCTATGACATTTCAGTGTTCTTATGAAGTAAAACATTACAGAGCTTGCAATCGGGAGATAGTGGGTTCGTCCACTGTCGGCAGCCCTGAAGATGGTTTTCCGTGGTTTCCCATTTTCACACCAGGCAAATGCTGGGGCTGTTTATGGAACGATCAGCGGCTAGAAAGACGCGGACAGACAACAGTAAGCAGCATCACGCAACATCGCCGTATCAACAAGAAACCAGCTAACCCAAGTAAGATCTCTACTTACATTCAATTTCTTAAGCAACGGATATACATTTGAAGGAATATACGTAATTATGTACATTACGAACAGACTCAGTGTTACGAAACATCATTGTACGTTTCAAAGTTCGTCGCAAAAACAGTGAATATTACAAGAGAGTAAAGCCTCTGTTGACAGGATCAGTACTATACGAAACCAACGCTTAAGATTTAACTGTCGTAAAAACATAATACGGAAACCCGGACTGTTTACGAATGCAGTGTAACTTCAGCTTGCAGTAAAATACCAATTACATTACAGATATAGGTTAAAGACAGGAATACGGTAATGTCCATGTACGTAGTGTGTGTTATTTTCGTTAACGGTATTCGTGCATAATTCATTTCAGTGAAACATGGAGAATACGAATATTAACGCACCTACTGCTCAGTTTACAGTTTCAAATGCAAACATTTTACAAACTGAAAGACGCATTCGAACAGCAACCAGATCGTCAGAAACTAGACTTATTCAAAGACTACGAACAGCGATCGAAGATGGCTATGATGACATCGAAATGGAAATATTAGCGCAAAGGTTACACGAAATACTACTAGATTTGAGCGAAATTCAGAAACGGATACAGGCGTTGCAGGAAGACGATGCGAACGAACGGGATGCAGAAGAGTGTGAAAACCGTCAAATAGAAGGCCGAAAACTAATTGCAATAGCAAACAAGAAGATCAAAGAAATTAGGTTTCCCCAGCAGCAATCAAACGCAAAGAATGACACAACTATTCTTCAGTCTGCAATCGTGAGACGACGCTTACCTAAGCTTGAAATTAAACCTTTCATGGGCACCTTTTCAGACTGGCCAAGATTTTATCAGCAATTTGAATCAGCAATTCATAATAATTCGGCAATTACGCCAGTTGATAAACATCTGTATCTATGGAACTTGGTAGAAGGAGAAGCCAGACATCTCATCAGTGGGCTGAAAATGTCAGAGGAAAATTACAAGATCGCACTTCGGAAGCTGAAGGAACGCTTAGACAACATTAAATTACAGCAACAGGAACATATCGATTTCTTCCGTACCTTGAGAAAAAATTCAGATCGAACTACTACCGAGTTGAGAAGCATATATAACAGTTGCCAGATGAATATTGCAGCTCTTAAAGGACTTGGGTTTGATGCCTGCATGCTTGGTTCCTTTTTATCTGCAGATATGTTATGCGCCTTTCCAGATGAAACAAAATTCGCCTGGTACACTACGCAGGACGATGATGGTAACTTGAATGCCCTGATGAATTTCCTGGACAAATGGGTACTCAGCAAAGAAAAATCAGAGAAGTTGAACGAGTTCAGTGACAGTTTAGGAGAACAGTTCTCTACAACAATGAATCTACACACCAGTCAATACAAGAAAAAAATAAAAAAGAGTTATCATACTGAACAGCAAAATAATCCACCTAAAATAACGTACAGCGATGAAACAAAAACAAATCCAATCACATCCGCCTTTTGCGATAGAAGAGGCCACTGGAGTAACGAATGCCATAAAATAGTTTTAGTTGCAGCCAGATCAGAAAAATTAAAGAAAGATGGACGATGCTTCATCTGTTTAGGCAAAAACCACAAAATTAAAGACTGTAGAAAGAAAGATCAGAAATGTCGAGTCTGTAATAACACAGGACATCATAAATCCATTTGAAAGTCACCCTTGAATACAGTAACGGCAGTAACCACAGGGGAGTCACTTACGAAAGAAACAGCTGTTACAGCTGTCCATACTGCAGAGACAAGGAATACACAATTGCATGAGATGTTTTTGAACACAGCATTAGTGTGGATTTCTGATCGCAACGGCAATCAGCATATGACAAAAATACTACTTGATGCCGGAAGTGAACGCAGTTATATCGTCAAAGATCTAACAGATAAACTAAGCATGGAAAACATTGGAAAAGAGTCCTTAATTATTTCAACGCTTGAACATCACGGTAAAGCAACAATACGCAACCGAGTACGATTTCAACTTACAGGAGCAGCCACGGGAACTGCAATTAAGATAGAAGCTTTAGAAGCTACACATACTTTTCAAGCTCTGAGACCAGTCCAAATGGATATTAGGCAACAATTCAGCAGTTTAAAATTTGCAGATGCGGATGAAATATAGAATAACATCTCTATTGGAATATTAGTTGGCGCTGATTACCATGAACGTATCTTCCAAGATGACATCATCCGCTTATCAGACTCCCTCACCATTCGCAGAAGTATTTTTGGTTGGATTCTATTTGGAAGTCGCACTGGGATTTCGATAAAAGAAACAAATTCATACTTCATTCACTCAGAAACAGACAACCTATTGAGGAGATTCTGGGAGCTAGAGAGCATCGGAATCAGGGATGATGAAACTCTCAAATTCACAGCCAAGGAACAGAAGATCTCGACAACAACCAATGAACAATTTGCGATAACTGAAAGACGGTGCACAGTATTCCTTCCTTGGAAAAAGGATGAACCTAATCTACATGACAACAGGAATATTGCATTAAAGCTTTTCGATAGTTTGAAGAAGCGATTTGCAAGAGATAAGAAATACGAAGAACGCTATGTACAAGCAATGCAGAAACACATTGAGAACGAACAAGTTGAATTCTGTAGTGAGGAATCACAAAGAGGCAAAACATTCTTCATGCCACATCATGCAGTAATTCGAGATGATCATGAAACAACCAAAGTGAGGATCGTATTTGACGCTTCTTCACATGAGAAAGGCGAATTGTCTTTGAACAGCAACTTAGAATCTGGCCCCAATCTGAATCCAGATTCAACAGCAACCTTACTTCGGTTACGAACGTTCAACAAATACATTGCAGCAGATGGGAAACAGAGCTTTTTACAGTTGATTCTGAACGAGAAAGACAGAGATTCCACTTTTTTTCTGGTTTAAAATGATTCGTTCAGAAGAAGGGTGGCTGAGAACCAATGAGACCACAATATACCGTTTCTGTCGACTCCCATTTGGGATGACATGCAGCCCGTATTTGCTGGCAGCAACTTTAAGACAACTAGCAACGGTGATGAAAGACAAATATACAAACCCATTAAGAATTCTAGAAGACAACGTGTATGTTGACGATCTAGCAGCAGGCGGAGACACGGATGAAGAATTGATAGACATTTATACAGAGATGAAAAATTGTTTCAATGAGATCAGCATTCCACTTTCCAAATGGTTATCAAACTCAATAAGAATGAACCAGATGTGGCGAGAAACGAAAGAAGTAGTCCGCCAAAATACAACTATTTCAGGCATTCCAACTGATACGGATACAGATGCATTCTACTTCTCGTTCGAGAATACCGTAAGTATAGCAGCACTCATGCCCTGTACTAAAAGAGTTGTCCTGAAGACTGCAGCAAGAATTTACGATCCATTAGGCCTCCTATCACCAGCAACAATTACAGGAAAGATTATTTTCCAAGAAACTTGGCTGAGAAACCTCGACTGGGATGAGCTTTTGCCACATGATTTAGGTCAGAAGTG
This sequence comes from Anabrus simplex, assembly GCF_040414725.1. Taxonomy (NCBI): domain Eukaryota; kingdom Metazoa; phylum Arthropoda; class Insecta; order Orthoptera; family Tettigoniidae; genus Anabrus; species Anabrus simplex. Next base: position 1,769,088,283 of record NC_090265.1, on the reverse strand, counting down.
GAACCACTGGCTAGAAGGTTTAAAAAGCTTACACACAGTTAAAATTCCACTATGGATAGGATCTTGGATCAAGCAAGACCAGACCAGAGAACTGCACATTTTCAGTGATGCCAGCGAACGAATATATGGCGCAGCAGTTTACATCAAGACGACCATAAACGAACATGTCAGGATCGAATTAATCACAGCCAAAAATCGACTTGCACCAGTTCAGAAAATATCCTTACCACGACTAGAACTCATGGGAGCTATAATAGCAGTTCGTCTTTCGGAGTATGTCAAACGTGAACTACACTTGGAATTACACCACGTCCAATTTTGGACCGATTCAACCATTGTATTACACTGGATAAGAGGAAACGCGTCGGAATGGAACGTGTTCGTCTCGAACAGAATACATGAAATTCATTGAAGGTCACACCCAACACAGTGGCGTCAATGCCCCGGCAAGGAAAACCCTGCAGATCATATAACACGAGGGCTAACAGCAAATCAACTGAGTGAAAGTAACTCATGGTGGCATGGTCCAGACTGGCTTGTAAAACTAGAAGAGTATTGGCCGAAATCAGATGAAATATCACAAACAGAACTTGATAAAACAGGAACAGAACGAAAGAAAACAGTTTCCCATGCTACCGCAGCTAAACAGACAGAAGCGATTTTCGATATTACAGGATATAGCAGATTAACCAAAGTTCTCAGGATTACAGCATGGGTTTGGCGATTTACACGAAATACACGCTATCAAGAAAAAACGTTAGGCCCACTCCAATTAGACGAAATCCAAACTGCAAAGCTGTTTTGGATTAAACATTCACAGAGAGAATCGTTCTCAGAAGAAATAGAAGCACTACAGAAAAGGTCAGAACTACCCAAGCAGTCCAATATTAGAAACTTTTCTCCAGTCATCTAACATGGCATTCTTAGAGTTGGTGGACATTTACAATTTGCCAGTTTAGATGAAAACGAGCAACATCCCATGATTTTAAATGGTGACCACCATTTCACAAAACTGTTAGTAGAATAACATAAAACCCAATTTCATGTAGGAACTGGAATTTTGTTGAGTATTTTAAGGACAGACTTTTGGATACTTCGAGGACGACAGATCATCAAGAAAATCATTAGACAGTGCTTACCGTGAAAAAAACTGAAAGCAAAGGCAGCTTCGGAAGTTGAACCCCCTCTTCCGGAAGAACGCGTAACTCCTAGCATACCATTTGAGACCACTGGTGTGGACTTCGCAGGTCCGTTATATTCCAAGAATGGAGGCATATTACGGAAAAGATACACTGCATTGTTCACATGCGCTGTCACGCGCGCTGTACACTTGGAGCTTGTAACAGATATGAGTACGGAGAAATTCATTCACGCCTTACAGCGATTTATTGGACGAAGAGGTTTATGTCGAACAATTTGGTCCGATAACGCACGAACATTTAAGAAAGCTGAAAGAGAACTTAGCACATTATGGGAAAATCTGAAAACAGAAGACATTGTGCATTTTTTGAATGGCAAAAATATTCATTGGCAATATATAGTCGAACGCGCTGCTTTTTGGGGAGGATTCTGGTAGAGAATGGTACAGACAGTGAAAAGCTGTTTGAAGAAAGTCTTAGGAAGCAGGCGGTTCGATGATGAAGAAATTTACACAGTTCTCGTCGGAATTGAAGCAACAATCAACAGTAGACCCTTGACGTATGTGGAAAACGATCCTCAGCATCGTGCGCTGACACCAGCACATTTTCTTATTGGTGATAACACAACAAGGCTACCAGACAGAAAGACCAATGTTGAAGATAGTAACAAAACAAAGGAAGAAATGAATCAGATGTGGATAGAAAAACAGTCTGCACTGAACACATTTTGGAAGCAGTGGAGGAACGAGTATCTATTGGATCTAAATCGTTTCCATGAAGTTCAGCAACGGAACCAGAATCGTCCACTTCTTCAACAAGGAGATCTGGCGCTGCTAAGCGACGATAAACTACCAAGGCAAATTTGGAAGATAGCTAGAATCTTCAAACTCATCATGGGACGAGATGGAAAGATCAGGTCCTGTGAGCTGACTGACAAAGAGGGGAGAGTGTTTCGAAGACCCATTCAACTGGTACATCCATTGGAGTTGAGCAACCGTGATACGGCTCAAGGTGGGGAGTGTGGAGAATTATCTAATTGGCCGTACCTGTTCGCTACACAGCTAAGGAGTTTGAGCCTCCATGGACGTTAACATACTCTTGCTATCTACTTAATATGGACTCCATGAAAGTAATAGTATAGTAGTCATGGTGATGTTTGATGCTGTTGTAGCAGAGGATAATTCTTTGTAAGAATAAATCAGTAACCTAACATTTCAGTGTTCTTATGAAGTAAAACATTACAGAGCTTTCAATCGGGAGATAGTGGGTTCGAACTCCACTGTCGGCAGCCCTGAAGATGGTTTTCCGTGGTTTCCCATTTTCACACCAGGCAAATGCTGGGGCTGTACCTTAATTAAGGCCATGGCCGCTTCCTTTCTTCTCCTAGCACTTTCCTATCACATCGTCGCTATAATACCAATCTGTGTCGGTGAGACGTAAAGCAAACTGCGAGAAAAAATGCTGGAAAATGTAACTTTCCTACGTAAGATATACCAAGAGTCTATTTAGAATCTCCAATTACTTTGTACGTAGTCATTCTAAATGTCGAAGGCAAGTTTGTGGACTAGTGTTCAATAATTGTCAGTAGCTTTATGAACAATGCAGGGCAGGTTATGGTACACACATTGTACTACCGCAAGTATAAAACATTTCAGAGCCGTTTGTTTTATATCTCTGCACAAGACGAAAGTCGAGGTGAGATGAGGCGCTTTAGGGACGGTCAAAACCTATTTAAATGAGCTTCTAATGTCCATTAATTAGTGCCACCGCAAACTGTGCCGTCATGCGCTCTTCTGCGACACTTTTCACCCGTATTCTCAGTGTAACGAGCAACACAATTGTCCCCGTAATTACTGTCAAGTGCGTGCCTGCATGCGTACGTAGTTGCGTCGCAGAAGAGAACTCCGTTGAACGCGGCAAAAACAGTGAAAAATTAAAATTTGCGACCAAGTCAAGCTAGCAGATGTATTATCCTTAATTCTTATGGATTTTAATTTCTTGACCAAAAACTGAGCAATTAATGTCCGTTACGACGAGGACGAGGTATTTTTACAAAGCAGAATCTCATAATTTTGTACTCATTCTGGTATTTCTCTCTTTAAGGGGACATATTGTTTTGTTTTTGAACTTCCAGCTTGCAAAGTTAATTAACACTTCCGTGCTTTCGATTTTCACATCACCATTCCTTTTTTACCACCGTGCAATACAGGGTGACCCAAAAGACCACTAACATTTGACGAGGCAATACTTCACGGGATGTTGGAGGCAGAGAAGTAATAATTGACACAATGATTGGCATGAAATGGGGTTTTATTGACACCAGAATAAAGTGTACAAAATTACCAACAGATGATGCTTCATGCAATACACAAGCAATAATTTGCATAACAATAGAAGTTCACCAAAAACATGTGTTTATGAACAATGCCTGGCACGTGGTGGTACACACATTGTACTACCGCAAGTATAAAACATTTCAGAGCCGTTTGTTTTATATCTCTGCACAAGACGAAAGTCGAGGTGAGATGAGGCGCTTAAGGGACGGTCAAAACACATGTTCAACAACTCGGCCGCCACTCATCAACAATACCTGTAGTCTAGGGACAATGTTGTGAACAGCACTGTACAGCATATCCGTAAGAATGATGGGAAAATGCCGACGGATGTTGTCTTTTAGCATCCCTAATGACGTCGGACAATTGAGGTAGACTTGCGACTTCAGGTAACCCCACAAGCAATAGTGACACCGATTGAGGTCGCGGGACCGTGGAGGCCAAGAATGACATGCCGCGATTGCAGGCGTATGTAGTGCCTTCTCTCACCACAGCTCCATTGGTAGCGTACCAGCGTCTCATGCGGCATTACGCACGTTTTGCTGTCCAGCGCCATCTATTGGCCTGTTTGTGTGCTTGTTCTTGGTGTCAATAAAACACCATGACATGACAACCATGTGTGCCATTTGTCCCTGACGTGCTGTCGTCCAGTGCCGTATGTTGGCAATATTGTGTATTTTAATTTGGTGTCAATAACACCCCATGTCATGCCAATGATGTGTCAGTTATTACTTCTCTATCTTCAATATTCCGTGAAGTATTGTCTCGTCAAATGTTAACGGACCTTCGGGTCAGCCTATAATACAAAGCACTGGCACTCACTCTCACGACCGGGCGAGTTGGCCGTGTGGTTAGGGGCGCGCTGCTGTAAGCTTGCATCCGGGAGATAGAGGGTTCGAATCCCGCTGTCGGCAGCCCTGAACATAGTTTTCCGAGGTCTCCAATTTTCACACCAGGAAAATGCTGGGGCTGTACCTTAATTAAGGCCACGGTCACTTCCTTCTAACTCCTAGATCTCCCCCCGTCGCCATAAAAACTACCAGTGTCGGTGTGACGTAAAGCCAATAGTAAAACAACTTACTCTCACGGAAGTCAACATAATATGAGGGAGTTTTCGAATCGAAGGAAGCTAACATGTTTACAAGCGTGCATATGGAAAGCTCCACAAGGACAATTTCTAATTGGTGTAAAATGAAATGGCGTATGGCTTTTAGTATCAGCAGTGTCCGAGGAAAAGTTCGGCTCGCCAGGTGCAGGTCTTTTGATTTGACGCCCGTAGGAGACCGACGCGTCATCATGAGGATGAAATGATGATGAAGAGGACACAAACCTGCGAAATTAACCAAAGACGGTTAAAATTCCCGACCCTGTCGGGAATCGAACCCGGGACCCCTGTGACCAAAGGCCAGCACGCTAACCATTTAACCATGGATCCGGACCCTAATTGGTGTAAGACATTGCGAGATGTATGTCATGAAACCCAAACCCAATGGCACTACAGCCCTTGAAGGCCCTTGGCCTACCAAGCGACCGCTGCTCAGCCCGAAGGCCTGCAGGTTACGAGGTGTCGTGTGGTCAGCACGACGAATCCTCTCGTCCGTTATTCTTGACTTTCTAGACCGGAGCCGCCATCTCACCGTCAGATAGCTCCTCAAATGTAATCACGCAGGCTGAGTGGACCTCGAACCAGCCCTCGGGTCCAGGTAAAATTCCCTGTCCTGGTCGGGAATCGAACCCGGGGCCTCCGGGTAAGAGGCATGCACGCTACCCCTACACAACGGGGCCGGCTGTATGTCATGAAGGAGGCAATATTAAATTATAGCACCGTTAATTTGTATCATTTGGAAATCAATTAGGATAAATAGAAGAGAAGTAACAAGAAGAAAATTGTTCTCGTGTCATTTTTATATCAGTAAGCATTTCGCATTTATATTTAAATACCGACCCACCCAGGTTTCAAACGAGATGAATTTTGAATTCATAGTGATACAGCAATAGCTGCGACCATGGACCAGTAATGAACCTGATGACAATGGAAGCATGAGAACAATAACGGATAATGTGCTTTCTTTCTTAATCGGTTTACCCTCCACAGTTGGTTTTTCTCCGGGCACAGCGAGGGATCCAACCTCTGCCGCCTCATGGGCTGTGTCCTGGCGCGTGAGACTTTGGTTCAGGAGGATACCACTGGGGTAGAGGAATAATACCTTGCCCAGGCGACCTCACCTGCTATGCTGAAGAGGGGCCTAGTGGGGGTTGGCAAGACTTCGCGTTTACGTATCATCCCGGCATTTGGCTGGTGGAGAAATGTGAAACCACGGAAAACCATTTCCATTAGGGCTGAGATGTTAACCGAACGCCCGTCTACTCAGTTGACCTGCGACAAAGTGAAGCCCATTCCAAACCTCACAGAACTTTTCAAATTTCGTGGCAGATCCCGGGCTTTCGAGAGTGGCAGCTAATCACACTAATAACTACACCACAGAGCGGACGCGTATTGCGTGCATTATTTGTAAGTTCACAAGTAACCACGCAATAACTGCACTCTTGTCGCTCATAGAAAAGCCAGGAATATGCAATTCTGAGTGTAATTATTTCGCTGGTGAGCCAAAGCCCCGACAGTTAGACGTTAGCCGAAGTGAACACGTAGCCCTCAACTCTGTCAACTCTAATACTGCTAACACCCGCTGTCCAGTCCTGTTACGTACACTCGTTATTCCTTTGTTCTACATTCCCTTTATGGTCCCGCACCACAATTACTGGCCGTGTACAGAGGGCGTGTGACGGGTTATGCAATGCCCCTCTCTCTCCTGGCTAGGCACGGGCTATATTATTTAAATATTGCAATCTCGGTCCTATTTCCTTGAACATGCTCATATTTTGAAGCATTTTAATGTGTGATTAAGTGTTTATATATTATGTGGTATGTTTTGGGAAAGTTCCAGCGATATTACGAAGGTCATTACTGAACAAATTGGCCGTGCAGTTAGGGGCGCGCAGCTGTGAGCTTGCTTTCGGTACATAGTGGGTTCGAACGAGGTTGTTAAGATAGCTTACAGGTCTCTTCGCATGGTTATGAGTATATTCAGGGGTTGTAGTAAGGGTGTATGGCTTTTAGTGCCGGGAGTGTGCGAGGACAAGTTCGGCTCTCCAGATGCAGGTCTTTTGATTTGACTCCCGTAGGCGACCTGCGCATCGTGATGAGGATGAAATGATGATGAAAACGACACATACACTTAGACCCCATCCCAGCGAAATTAACCAATTATGGTTAAAATTCCAGAACCTGGCAGGAAACCCGGGACCAAAGACCAGCACGCTAACCATTTAGCCATGAAGCCGGACGACTAGAGTATATTTCCAATGTATGGGACCGTCACCAGGAATACTTGATACGTGAAGTGGGAAAGTAAAGCAGCATGGCTTGTCGTGAGAGATTTGCAAGGAGTAGTGTTACTGAAATGTTGCAAACTTTGGGCTGGGAAGACTTGGGAGTGGCATGTGGCATGTTCGAGGTGTCAGTGGTCAGTTGGCGTGGAATGAAGTAAGTAGAAGATAAAGCTTCAGTGGAGCTTTTAAAAGTAGGAAACATCATAATATGAAAATATAGTTAGAAGTCAAGAGGACAGATTGGGGCAAATACTCATTTATAGGACGACGAGTAAGAAATTGGGATGAATTATCACGGGAAATGCTCGATTAATTTCCAAGTTCTTCGAAAATATTTAAGAAAATGATAGGGAATCTGCCACCCGGGCGACAGCCCTAAATGCAGATCAGTTATTGATTGATTGATTGATTGATTGATTGATTGATTGATTGATTGATTGATTGATTGATTGATTGATTGATTGATTGATTGATTGATTGATTGATTGATTGATTGATTGATTGATTGATTGATTGATTGATTGATTGATTTCCACTGTCGGCAGCCCTGAAGATGGTCTTCCGTGCTTTCCCATTTTCATACCAGGCAAATGCTAGGACTATACCTTAATCAATGCCCTGACGGTGACAACTCCATGAAATAAGTATATATAATTAAATGGCAAAATATCTGAACACACAGTCATCAATGATATGCATTTGGTGCTGCCGCCCAGGTGGCAAATTCCCTATCAACGGTTTACCTAGTCTTTTCATAAAATGATTTCAAAGAACTAGGAAATTTCACTGTTTTCACTGCTCCCTGATTCAACGTCCTTTTGGTTAAGTTATTGCGTGGAACGGCTCACTTATTTACTGTCCACGCACACCAGTGTTCTCGGTGATTCGATTATTGAATCTTGTGCAATGATGCGTCATGCGAGCTGAGGGAATACTGAGCGGTTCTTCCCAATATGAAACAGATAATTTTCAATGGCCGTGAGCATTACTCATGGTCATAGGGCAGACTAGAGACCTGAGTTGAATTCATTGACGAATGTCGACTAAGTAATAATTCTTTCATTAAACTAATAAAACAATAGAATAACCTAATAGCCTACCTACATACTAGCTACTTTCGAATTATGTTTTAAGTGCCTTTTTAATACTGCAAATTATTATTTAAACCTCACTGTAGGAAGAAGGCAGTGAATGGAATGGGATATTATTTTCATATGGCTATGTTTGCCTCGCTGCAGTGGAATTTCCACTCCCCGCCAATTACCGATAATGAACCGTGTGTGTGTTGTGTCCCACTGATCCCTGAGTGAGCCACTCGGCACTGTCTGCTGCGAGTCAGCTGATTCGTGTGCTGTGAAGTCATCGTTCCTGCGACTCGATTCATTCGCACACTGGAATGAACTGATACACTGACTCGAATCATACACTCAGCAGCAAACACTAGTGCACTGTAGGCTGCATTCGCAGTTAGCCTCAGTTAACATAATGGAGCTTAAAGCGGAAAATTCAAAGCGGAGACTCCCGACTTCGTTTCGTTTCGTCATGAATGGGAAGTACTGTACTTATGTATGTAAGCTCAAAGGTTGGCAAAATGTTTAATTTGTCATGAAACCTTGAAACAACAGACGAAATTCAATCTAAACCGACATTACATCGTATATCATAGTAGGGATTGCGGTCCATATAGTGATGAAGATCATTTAGCACTCATAAAGCGACTAAAGGGGGAAATGATCAACTAGGAGCTAGGTATTATATTCACATATTCCACAGTTTATGACTAATTGATGCCTCATCATATTAGCCTATTAAATATAGTTCAAAACAGAATACAAGTTAACTACGACGATGTCATTTCTTACTCATTACTAGCACAGTGCTAGATAATTCGTAAACATTGTTATTTAAAAAACTAAAACCTGAAATGTCCGTATACAACAATTATTTGAAGTAAGGGTATTCGAGGACAAGTAAATTTTAAATATAAACAATGAGCCAGCCACCCGCCTCTCCTACATAATTTCTCTTCAATTCGCAAAA